>NW_015387554.1:132548-144418 GCF_001527695.2 Protobothrops mucrosquamatus
TTATTATTATTATTATTATTATTATTATTATTATTATTATTTCAATTGTGATCATAAATCGAGGACTACCTGTACTACTTTTGCTAAGAGTACTGTGAACAACAACACCATTGATGTCTTGGATAATCTCATTGACCCTGGAAGGTTTATATTGATACTTTGTTCTAGCTGGAGTCCCAGTGATTACTTGTCTATTATAGGATCACTTAGTCTGGGGGCTGCTGATGCTGATACTATTTTCTGAGTTCTTCACTTCAGAGTTGTGATGTATGCAATGGTCCATGTGACATTGCTCACTTCTGAATATGAACATTTTTATTTAATTAGTTGGGCAGCATATAATTTCAATCAATAAATAATGTTTAACACTGATTCATTCTTTATGTATTTACTATTTTAACAAAGAACTCTAGACAGCAAACGTAGCCAACACACCTGCCTCCTCCTTTCCCCCCCACAACTCTGTGAGTGGGTTGAAGTGTGACTGGTCCAAGGTCACCCAGGTGGCTTTCATTGTTAAGGTAGGACAATATATATTGCCTCTTCTATTATAATCATCCTTCAGAAAGAGAAATCTAATGGTCCTCAGTATCACGAATTGGTGAAGTAATTACTATTACTTTTCTGAAAATCAAGTATTTTTGCCTTAAAAGTTAGCATCATTCACAAGACAACAAGCCTTCATTAGTGTTACAAATGATTCATAAATTTTAATAATTTAATTGTATTGATGGAGGTCCCCATTAAGATACCGTGTCTTTTTTTTAAATAACAAACGGGGGGGGGGGGAACTAATAGGGCTAAGTTTTTGTTTTGTTTTGTTTCATTAATAATATTTTGAAAAGAGGAAAGTGGGATTTATCTTGCATGGCCAGCCTGAATTTCCTTGCTGTAGTTGCTATATTCTTTGATTCCTTTCAAGCTCTGCATACTAATTCAAAAGAAAGCTGTGCCAAGTTAATTAAGCTTAGAGAAACCCCTTCAGCAAACACTTGGGTTCATTTATACTTTTATATAAACTCTAAGCTGTGTTGATCAGTCAGTAGACAGGGTTGCAGCACAGATGATTCTAGTCACATGGCTTTGGAGATTGATTCACAGAACACATGAAAAGGATCTAAGTTTTAGCTCATTAAATCATAATGTTTCTTGAGGCAAGTTAAACAATTAGGGACCACACAGATTCCTTATATCAAAGCTTAGGTGGGATTGCCTGAACCATGTTTAGTGGACTTGTTTAGGGACTACTTAGTTTGACTAACCTCTAGGGTTATTTTTTTTAATATGGTTTTATGATTTATCACTGATGTTACAGTCTCACTTCCCCTTTTGATATGTGCAATGTCACTTACATGAGGTGCTCTTGAAGACCACTCAGACACTACAAATCCATAGATCCAGAACACAGTGGTACATACAGTATTGGTTGTATATAAGTGTGTCAAGCTGTTACATGAGCTCTCAGTTTCCTTCCTGGTGCAATTCAAGGTACTGTTATTACATTCAGAACCCTATTGGCATAGGACCAAGTTGTATATGAAACCACCATTCCCTGAGAGTATCAGTGCATCAAACCAGATTGGATAGAGTAGGCAGACTCCAGTACCCATCCCTGAAATCTTGCCATCTAGTGGCACCTTGGAAGTGTACCTTTTCTGTGGCTATCTTATAGAACAGAGTTCCTCAACCTTTCCGGCTTTGAGGACCGGGGGAGGGGGGAGGGGATAGTTCCATGTGAGCGTCTGCCAAGCACATGCACACAGTTCTATTTGCACAAGTGGCATGCATATGTGCCCGCCGCTCACACAAATGGAGCTTGCATGCACTCTCTCACCCACTGCTGGTGCAAGTGGGGATGGGTGTGCATGTGTGCATGCATGCTCACCTCACCATTTCCACGGCCTGGTTGCAAACACCTCATGGCCAACTAGTGGGTAGCAGCCCAGAGGTTAGGGGCCCCTGTTATAGAACACCCTCCACACAGACTTTTTGGCAGGTTCGACCTTTTTAATTTTTCAGAAAAACATCAAGACATGGCTTTTTAACTGGGGTAGAATGGGGATGTCTGAAGTTGGTTGTGGAGCATGATTAAGGCACCATGTTCTGTTTTGGTTTTATGTGTTATGATTTTTATATTTCTGATTTCCATTATTGTTATGCACTGTCCAGGGTTATGTTTTCAGTTGGGAAGCCATACAAATCTTTTAAATAAATCAGTAAATTACAAAAATTACCAGATTTTTTGGTATGTCTTTGGATCAGTACATTTTTAATCATAAATGACTTTTTGGTGGTTACAGAATGAAGATATTCATTACCCTATAAGCTGATCTTTGCTTTGTTCTACAAGAGTAGGAGGTACATTTGACACAATGACTTGCATATCCAGCTGGTTGACTACTGAGACCTGAAACAGAAAAACAAAAATATAGTGGAGTCTGCAAAACATGCAATATATCTCAAATAGAAAATGGATCTCATTTAAGAATTTTCTTTGATTGCCAGCAGTTTGGAGCCTGAATGGAGAAACTTATTATAATAAAATAACAAGACAATTTTCTCTCCTTAACCTTGGTGGGATTTTCAAAGCATGAATATGGCTGCAATACTGAGTTTTTAAAAGGCATGCCTTCATTTAAACCAAGCCACATTTTATTATTACATAATATACAAGGGACCATCATTTGCATATTGACTTTTGTATTTTAACTGCATAAAGTCTGTCTGTAGCTTTTTGTGTCTTTTTATCTGAAAATTCACTCTCCAAATTGTACACTAGAATCTTAACTGGGTATAGTTAAAGACCGAACTGATCCTCAATGGCATTATCTATATTTAAAACATATCATTTCCTATCAGTCTCTATCCATCTATCTATAATAGCAAGAGAAACAGAGCTGGAAAATCTCAAGTCATATTGACTTCTGTACAGGTAGTCCTCAACTTACAACAATATGTTTACTGACCGTTCGAAGTTACAATGGCATTTTTCACACTTACAACCTTTGCAGCATCCCCCATAGTCACGTGATCCAAATTCTGATGCTTGGCAACTGACTCATATTTATGACAGTTGCAGTGTCCTGGAGTCATGTGACCACCTTTAGAGACATTCTGACAAGCAAAGTCAATGGGGCAGCCAGATTCACTTAACAACTGTGTTATGTTACTAACTTAACAACCGCAGTGATTCACTTAGCAAATGCGGAAAGAAACGTTGTAAAATGGACTGAAATTCACTTAACAACTGTCTCACTTAGCAACAGAAATGTCGGGCTCAATTGTGGTTATAAGCCGAGGACTACCTATATAGAGAGAGTACACAAGGAGGGCACGCACAAGGTAACTGAAAGCTCCAGGAGAATTTATCCACTTGAACATTGAAAGAGCTGATCAAGCTGCATTTCTACTTGCCCTTCATTTCAAATGCAGTAATAATTTTGTTTGCAAGAATGGAGTGTCATTAGGAAATTATTGAATGAATAGTATAATCTATATGCAACCGAGACTGCAAGCAGAAAAAAAAATCATATTTTCCTTGGCCATGTAAGACCATGCTTTTTTTCAACTTATCTAGGTAGGAAACAGAAGCAATTGGGTAGTTAAGAGTGAAATTGATACAATGACCTCTACAGCCCACACATTAGTCAAGTAATTTAAGCTAAACCAATGGCAAGCCAGCATACAAATTCTATAATAGTACCAAACCACAAATCAGTGTACAACTAAAGCAAACGGTTGATATGCATACAAATTATAAAATATGTTTCCTGATGTATGTACACTTGACAAAACTAAGTCTCTTAAGAAGGTCAAATTTCATTAGACTTTCCAAGTACTTGAATTGCATAAATAGCTTGCTTACTTAATGGCTTTTAAAACTATTTAATCATCATGATGTTGGAAACATAATTTGATATTCTGCTAGGCTATGAAAAGTATCAGCATTTCATGATATAAAACTTTTAGATAAATAAATATATCCACACAAGTCCTTGAGGGAAAAATCCTGTGACTCTTCCAAGCAGAGACCCAGCTCCAATAATTTACTTAAAAAATTCTAATGTGGCAGATATTTTTTTCCTGAGAGGTGTGTGTGTGTGTGGTGTGTGTGTGTGTGTGGTGTGTGTGTGTGTGTGTGTGAGTATCATCTTAGGTTTTTTTACCCTACTTTTTTGTTTTTCAAAATTTTACCAATAATTTTTTTTAAGTGAAATTGCCCCTTCCTCAACTACCAAGTACTTGCAATCACGGCACAAAGCAGAGCTATTTCCAGTTTTGCCTTGTAGGTGTGAAAAGTATCACAAGGGATATCATTGGCTTGCCCTGCTCCCAGTTGCATTACCACAATTCTGATGTGTCTGCTCAGAACAGATGCCAAACAGAGGATATAAAATATTGCAAGGCCAATTTATTGCTATGCTATCAGGACACTGCCTGAAAGAGTAGAACAGTTCTCCTTATTACTGTACAGGTAAGGAAGAGGTTAATGTTTTTGGCAAGACTAAGTAAAGGTTCTAAACAAGGACTAAAAAATGAAGACCAAGATTCTAGCTGTCAATTCCCTATGCACACTTACTGGTTTGAAAAGGCATGTATTGATTAACTGGTGATGCCCTGCAGCTAAACTTGCTTGGCCTCATAGCATCCCAAATTCCACAATGATCTGAAAACCTCAGAAGAATCCAAAGTTACCTCTTTTAAAACTGAACTGTTATCCAAAATCAGAATCTATTTTGTCTGTTCTCTGTTCTAAAGGCATTTAGGGCAATATTAAATCTCTCTTTCTCTCTCGTCCATCCCATCCCAACCCATCCCTCCATCCCTCCCTCACTCCCTCCATCCCTCCATCCATTATCCCTCCATCCAAACAATACACCAGCTTGCTTTGTTTTCTGAAGAGGGATTTTGAATGACAAAATCTTTGAGATAGTGCAAAGAATTTCAATAACCATTGGTGTACAATTTCTTTTTGAAATTCAATAAAACTATTTTCAGAACTAAAAGTAAAGCACTGTTATGGTTATAGAAATGAAAATTAATTTCAAATTTAATTTTGTCACAAATGAATAACTTAGGCTAGATAATATTTCCAATTGAAAATATCTTCTATACATACATTTGATTTTTTCTACAAACCTCAAGGATGTAATCTAAAAGTAAGTGACCATCTAGAAGAGCATCCATTGCTATATTTGTGTGTGTTTGTGTGTATGCAGAGGGAGGTATCTGAGAGCAAATCGAAAACATCCTTAATTTTTTAGTGATCTGCATTTTTTTCCCATTTGAGAGAGGGGTGGGGAATTGTGGCCCTGCTGGCTCAGGAATTCTGGGAGTTGAAGTCCATAAGTCATAAAGGGGCCCTAGTTCCCCACCTCTGATCTATGTCATTTCAACCCATCCAGTTCAATCTTGCATACTCTGACTACATCTGTCTAGGATCTTTGACAGGAGATTTTTCAAGTCATACATTGATTCAAATCATATTCCCTTTCAATGAATTAAGTTCCTTTCCTTAAAATAAGTATAACCCTTTTTTTTTTAATTTCAAAGGCTAGACATAACCTAGCCTCGGTTCTAATTTACATGAAAGCTGGTGTGGGGAAAAATACATGCACAGCAAACTGCCATGCTTTCCCCCCCACAAACCTCATAACCTCTTGATACCCTTTTGTCCCAATGAAGCAGCCAGAAGGTCATACCCTTTTGACTTAATGCTTCACCTACCTAAACAGATAATATGCTTAAGTTTCTTTCTATCTCTTCCTGTCTTTGTTAGTTCATTCTGCTTTTCATCTCCCTGTATTTATTCTTACCTGATCTTTGACCATGTAATGTGTTACTAGAAAATAGATGCTTACATGAAGACATTTTCCAATGAAGAAACCTTTGTCAGCATCTAATGGTTAAGCTGGTGTTTGTAACAAGTATATAAGAAGAAATAAACTCAGAGTTTTTCAAGCTGTGTCCTGCAGCTTCAAACCTCTGCTCAAGAAATGCCTGCGTCTTTGTCTTAGCGTAATACATATGGCGCCTGAACAGGGACAGCCCCCCCTTCCGAGGGAAAGCAACAGCCAACATACTTACCAGCGTCTGGGATAGACCCCTAAGTGCACTTTCGTCCTATGGGACCCTCAATGGTACGTAAGGGTTGCAATCTATCTCAGGACCAGCAATAACATGTACAGGAACTAAGATTCCTGTTAGACAAATCAAGCGTGAAAACACCTGAGGCAGACATAAAGAAGCTGGTGAGGAGGTAGGGAAACATTGCCCTTGATATCCTAAGCACTGGGTGCTTAGGTTAAGAGATTGGGAAAAGATAGGGCAAAAGATTCATACATCTTGAATCTCGGGCTCCAGTACAGGTATTACATCAATGGCATTAGTGCCATCAAGCAGTGGAAAAATTTTGGTCAGATGCTTCAGCAGGGCAACAATTAACTACAAACCTCACACCTGATTAGGATCAAGTAAAAACTGTGCCTCCAAAAGCATCTTTAATTGGATTTTCAGCTCCTTCTGAAGAGGATATATGTTTTTATGGGAGTGGTGCCTTTTGCACCCAGCTCCTCGATCTCGTGACCGGGCCCAGATAGTCCTCCTGCTTTGCATTCTTGATTCTTCTTTTGCGAGTTGTTGCATTCCTGGTTCTCTCTTTCCCACCTCCTCTCTTTCCCTGTTCTACTTGTTCATCGGGAGGGGACGGCACCCCTTCATTTGGGACCTCATCTTGCTGTTCATTAACCTTTTTTCTTTTCCTGACCACTTGCAATCCCACCCTACTTCCCTCCTCCTCCTTCCCTGTAGCGCTGTCTGGCTTCTCTCTCACCCGTGTTCTCACTACTCTCACTACTCCTTCATTCTCCTCCTCCAGCCATCTCCTCTCTTCCTTTTCTCTCCCCTTCACACCGCCATTCAATCCTACCTCCCTGAGTATATGTGTAATCATTGCTCCTCCCCTCGCATCCCTCCGGGGACGCAAACTGTGCCTCCCCATTCATTCTTACTACCTTGCTGTTAGTGATATCTCTTCCCTCATGCCCACACCCCTCCTTTTCCTTCTTATGAATCCCCTCCTGTCGTTCTCTTAATGCGGGGATGCCCTCTCTATCATATCCACGCTCCTGCCACTCATTCTCCCCCCTCTCCATCCCCGTGACAACTCCTCCACTATCCCCCCTTCCTTTACATTCTCCCCTCTCCTCTTTCTTTCCCGTTCCGGTCCTCCAATTCAATGTTTCCTTGGCCTGTCTGTAGGCACAAGTCCTCCCCCCCTCCCTGCTCTTCCTTCGGCAGGGGGTCATTGGGGGGGTAGGGGTGCCTTCTACCTCGCATCCACCCCCAGTGCTTGTGCCGAATCTCCCACATCTTCCGCAGCCCCCCCACAACATTTCTCTCATCTCTCTTCCCTTCCCAGCCTCCACCCTCTCATTCAACCCCTCATTTTAATACTAAAAACGTGATCCCTGGGTACATCCATACCAATAAATAAACAAAAAAAAGGGAACACCAGGGTAAAATCATTAAACTATAAAAGTTTAATACCAGTTAAACAACCGCCAAGCTTTCGTCAGCTTCCACTGCTGAAATCATCAGGGCTTAAGAAGCCAGTCTATGGGAGAGTCTTTTATAGGTTGGATAAGGCCTGCACACGGCCCCTGGACCTCGTCACTGGTCCTGATTGCATAGGCTGTGCTCCGGCGGTGGTTTCCACCCCGCCGGCTGTTCTTATCCTGCATTTCCTGCCCGTGTGTGCGCCTTCACATGGCTCATTTCCATTTGGGCTGGGGGTAGATGGAACATTCCCCCCTCCTCTTGCTCTCTTCGGCCGTATCTCCCGCTCCACCTGCCCACGTAACACTATCCTCCTGCCCCCTGCAGCGACCGAGTCCACCAGGCTCGGGGTGCCTACTCTCTTCCCTGGAGTCCAGCTGGTCTCAGCCACCTCGTTGCCGTTCCCGTAGGCACTTCCCCCCCTTTTTCTCTGATCGTATCCCCCGTATCTCTTGTATCTCTCGGTGGTCCGCCCTTATCGTTCTTCCGCTCGCCCCACCTTGGCTGCCTGGGTCCGTTATCCCCCTTCATCACCTCTTTCCCTTCGCTCTCTTCGCCACCCCCCTTCTCCTCACCCCCGCGCCCATCCCCTCTGCCGGCATTGTCCTGTCTAGATCTTTCCCTCCCCCCTTCCTGTCTGCCATTCCCAGCTTGATCGCCGGCCCTCAGGGGGTTGCTCCGTACTCTCCGTTGGCTCAAGCACATCGGAGCTACGGAGTGGGGTGGTCGGATCGCTCCTGCAGGACGGCTCGGCAGGGCCATCCTCTCCCTCTCCTCCCTCGTGCATGACCGAGTAACCATCATTCCGGTGCCTACTCCCTTCCCTGGAGTCCAGTTGGTCCCAGCCACCTCATTGCTGTTCCCGTGGGCACTTCCCCCCCTTTTTCCTGATCGTATCCCCCGTATCTCTTGTATCTCTCGGCGGTCCGCCCTTGTGCTTCTTCCGCTCGCCCCACCTTGGCTGCCTGGGTTCGTTACCCCCCTTCATCACCTCTTTCCCTTCGCTCTCTTCGCCACCCCCCTTCTCCTCACCCCCGCGTCCATCCTCTCTACCGGTGCTATCCTGTCTGGATCTTTCCCTCCCCCCTTCCTGTCTGCCATGCTCAGCTCGATCGCCGGCTCCCAGGGGGTTGCTCCGTACTCTCCATTGGCTCAAGCACATCGAAGCCACGGAGTGGGGTGGTCGGATCGCCCCTGCAGGACGGCTCAGCAGGGTCATCCTCTCCCTCTCCTTCCTCGTGCGTGACCGAGTAGCCATCATTCCGGGGCTCCCTTCCTCCCTGTCAGCCTCCGTCTTGTCATCCCCGTACGGCCCGGTCTTGGTCGGACCATTGCACCTACTCCCCGCACCGATGCTACTAGCTCCAGCCGAGGGTATCCGGCAGTCCAGTTCCGCTCCCATTGCCTCGTTGAGGGGTGCCACCTTACTCTGATGTCCTCGGAGGGGGGAGGGGTCTCCTGGCAAGTCATTCGTCATCCCCATACCCTCCCTCACCGTCGGCCCCTGTGCTCTTCGGGGGTGCATACATTTCCTGGTTGTGGGGCACTCCGCCCGCGGTCTCCCTAACGCCCGGACGTCTGGGGGTGGTTGGGGAGGAAGCGATGTTCCTCTTGCGGTTCCCTCCATCGGTTCCACTGGCATCCCCAGTGCTCCATTACGGTGCTTCCAACCGGATGGGGGGTTCCTACCTGCGCTCCACGCTCGTAGCGCCAAATGCGCTGGGCAGAGATCCACATGCCGATTGATTGAATCTCCGTCCGAGAGCCACGCCTCCTTAAGCAAGCGTCCCCCTTTCGTACCGTTATTAGCTAAGACCCGCACATTGTCGAAGTCGAACCGATGGCCGGACTCCGCCATGTGCGCCCATATTTGAGAGTGACATTCGCCCGGTTTTATTGCCAGCTTGTGTTCATGGACCCTGGTTCTCACCCTCTTTGAGGTCTCCCCAACATAGTTACTGGGGCAGTCCCTGCAATCAATTCTGTACATGACTGCCGACTTCTCCATGTTGGGGAGTGGGTCCTTGGGGTGCATGGCTGCAGCTCGAAGTGTCCGGTTGGGTGTCAAGCTCCGCGGGGCTTGCCATCCGCTGGGGGGGGAAGCAGCAGCCGAACGCCGCCGCAGCCGCCCACGCCGCCACAGCTGCCCAACCGCCGCACGCTGCCACCCAGCTCTCCTCCGGTGCAGACCCGGCCAACAGGTACGACCCACCCCCCTCCCCTCATTTCCCCGAGCCGCCTCCTACGCGCATGGGTCCTGGAGGCCTCAGCCGGCTTTGCCCAGCACGGGGGTGAGGGGGGAGGCATGCGGAGGCCAGGCATTGGCCACGGCCCAGCCGGGAAGCCGGAAGATCGCGGATGGTGGCCGCGGGGCGCCAAAAAGGACCGCAGACGTCGGGGAAGGGGCCGGCCGCGGCTGCTGCACTCAAAGACCCGCCGAGCCGTCAACCCCTGGCCCGTTGGCCAGCCCATGTGACAGTCAGGACCAAGAGAGCGCGGGCCCTGAGGGAGGACGTCTGCAGCGTGAGCAGGGCTGCAACAGCAGAAAGAATAACTGAGATGGTGATGGCTTGCTGCAACAGCCAAGCAGCCGGCGAGAGAACAAGGCCGGCGTGACTGCTTCCAGGGAGGGGCGGGGCCGGACTACGGGGACGTTTATGGGATACAGGCGGATGTTGGCTTGCTGTTGGGGGCGGGGGGAAGGGGTGTGGCACCTCTATATACAGCACTGGGAGCAAACCACTCCCAGTGCTGACTTTGTTTTGGCCGGGAAATAAATCACCTTGCTTTCACCACGTTCCTGCGTTCCTGTCGTCTTTGTCTCTTCGGGACGCCGTCGGACGGAGAGTGTCAGTGGGTCTATAGGCTACCTTCACGTTGTGTGGTGCCAGTAGTCTCGCTGTTGCCTCTGAGACATTACAGATGTATGGGAGGGTAACCAACGCTGGCCGTGATGTCAACTCATCCGTTGGTAAGTCCCTTCTAAGTTCAGGTGGTGCGCTGTGGTGCCTAACGAACCTTGCTGGATATCCGTTGCGCTTGCACACTCGGAAGAGATGGTCCTTCTCCTCTTTCTTTACTCCGGCCGTGCTGCAGTGGGAGTATACCCGTTTGAATAAGGCTCTAACGCAGCTGACCTTAGGGGCCACCGGATGGTTGCTCTTGTAATGGAGGATCCTATCTGTGTGCGTTGGTTTCCGGTATACCCTTGTGTTCAAAGACCCATCCGGTTGTCGATGGACCAACACATCCAGGAACGCCAGGGTGTCCTGGCTCTCTCCCTCCATCGTAAACTGGATGTCAGGGTATACCGAGTTGAGTATGCCCATAAAGTCAGCCTTCTGATGTTTCTTGACGACCGCAAACGTGTCGTCTACGTAGCGGGCCCAGAACTTGGGTTGGTATTGGGCCATCGCTACGTGCTCCAACTGCTGGAGCACCACCTCCGCTACCACACTGGAGATCGGGGACCCCATAGGCGTCCCTTTAATTTGTTCGAACATGGTGCCTTGGAAGGTGAAGTAAGTTCTTAGGCACACCTCCACCAACCTTATCAGGTCCTCGGTTCGAAGTGAGTCCTGCTGTTGTTCCGGGTCCCTTCGACTCAAGCAGTCTCTTAAGGTTGCGACTGTGAGGCCCTGAGGAATGGAGGTGAAGAGGAATGGAGGTGAAGAGGAATGGAGGCCCTGAGGAATGGAGGTGAAGATTTTACCCTGGTGTTCACTTTTATTTGTTTATTTATTGATATATATATATATATATATATATATATATATATATATATATATATATATATATATATATATATATATATATATATATATATATGAGTCTTTGGTCATTTGGGTTTTCTCCCGTGTAAGATTAGAAGTATCATAGCGACGTTTCGATGAAATCACATTCATCATCATCAGGCTTGTGCTTTTAGCTTTGTGCTTCTCAGAGTAATATGAAATGTCTGCTGTTTCTTTCTTTTAACTACCAGTGGGGTTTGAACTGAGGGGGCGGGGACTTGGTCGTGTTCTGAATGGGTGGACGTGTGCTCTGATTGGTTAAGGAACTTGGCTGCGCTCTGATAGGATGGGGGGTTAGCTGTGCTCTGATAGGCTGGGGAAGTGTTCTGTTTGGGAGGGGGGTTTTTTGGGGTTAGATTGGTTTGATATGAGATGGTGAGATTCCTTGTTGCTGCCTGGTCTCGAGTTCGAGGTCGTGTCATTTCTTTATGGTGGATGTTAGGATGTCCAAACATGTCTGGAATGGGGGGGTTTAAAGTGGTTAATGATGTAGCTGTGGAATGGATTATAATTTGTGGT
>NW_015387554.1:146311-157252 GCF_001527695.2 Protobothrops mucrosquamatus
ATATATATATATATATATATATATATATATATATATATATATATATATATATATATATATATGGAATCGTCAGAGGAATTTAAAGAAACAAATTAAATCAAAATGTACTCCTCTGCGATGTGTTTTGAACAATTGGGATGTTTTTCAAGTAGCTGTTAAGTTTAACCCTGTCAGATAATGTCTGATGGTGCTTTGTGTTAATATGTAGAAGTACAAATAATCTTTAACAAGACAACATTGAAAAACTTTGTAAACCTCCGGTTGGCTAGTTTATCTGATAACAACTAAAGCCATGGAAGAAAAAGAAAAGAAAAGAAAATTCAAAGAACTGAAAGCAAGTTTTTTTTTCTTCCTTCCCCCCCCCCTTTAATCTGGCTCTATTCCCCTTTCTCAAAGGTGAGGAGAGGAGGCTGCTACTTTCTCCTCCCCCTTTCACACCTTCAGTATTCCTTTTAGTCTTTCCCCAATGTCTTTTGAAGTTGCTGGGATAAATTGGAAGTAACCATAAATGTTCCCCTCCTCTTTAATAAAAAGGGGAGGCCTGTTTTAACCTCAAACCCCAAATTGATGTGTGTGTGTTTTGTTTATTTATATGTGTGGCCACCCAGAACATTATGTTTGGGCTTGGAATGGTGAGAAAAATAGGAGATGGTTAAGAGCCCTATATAAAAAAAACCACATGTTTGGTTGGAATCATCTCATGATTTTTCTCGTTTCTTGCAGGACAAGCCATATGTCTAAATCAATGTTGTTTTAATAGTATTTGTGTATATATGTTTGTCTGTGTTGTTCTGTGTTATTTCCAAGACTTGGAAGAGGGTCAAAACCCTCTCTGATAACATCATATAAAAAGGCCTTATTTAAAAATATATGGTTTGCCTGGAGAAAGTATGAAATGAAATATTTGTATGTGGAATTGTTTATGCAAGCTTAGAATGAAAGTGAATGAATTAATTTTCTGAGACCTAAGTGTGTGTGTTAGCCCTCAAACCCCACCCTCCACCAACTCCCTCCCAGGCTGTGAAAGAAATAGAATTTATTGTTGTAAAAATAAATTGAAAAGTAATAGTAAGTGTTTGCATGAGAAGAGTCCCATGGAGAATGTGTGAGAGAATTTATGGAAAATGCATGTGAAGGAGAAAAAACTATTTTTTAGTGGTGAGAAGTTTGTAACAAAAAATTTTCCTGTCTCTTTTGTTTTCCACTAGCTGTGTTGCTTTAAGAGCAAGAAAGACAGAAAGAAGAGGGGGGGGTGGCTGTTCATTTTAAACATTTTTTCCTCTCTGCTTAGAATTCTGGTTTGAGATTGGAGATGAAATTTAATACCCACTCTTGCAGTTTCAGCTCGAAAGAGGAGACAGTAATTATTGGACAATTTTTTGGGGGGAAAATTGTTGAGTTTAAATTGTTTAGTTAGACCTATATATCCATCAACCAAAAGAAATGACTCTGAATTGTTTTACTTAACATTTCTAAATGTTTAACCTACTTAATAGAAATTTGTTTCCTTCTGAATGGTATTTGATTAACTTGCAATTTGACTTATTGACCAAAGGAAAACAACCTGGAGATCTCATTGTAGTTCCACTTGCAGCACTTGCCATGGTTGAGCAAATTACTGACATCTTGAGTACTCAATTTGTGGACAGAATTCTACATAAAAATTGTTACTTAACGCTTTTGATTTTTTCCTACTAGTAAGCTACTTACAGGAGTATTAGCTGTGTTAGAAGTGCAAAAAGTATATTGTGTTGAATGGCTTTACTGTACTTATCCCATCCCAAAAATGTTTTATCTTTTATCCAGGCTGTTGCTGAAATAATAACCTTAGGACACAATTGAGCTTGTCCTTGAAATGGGACTGATTTAATTAATATTGTTCTTCCTATTTCAAAATTTGATTTTCAATTTTATTTTCAGAACCTCTTATCTCTTATCTCTTTAGTGCTCTTTAACTGACTATATAGGCTGTATTTCATATCATTTGCCTAAAGATCCTTGGCTTGCTTGTTTAATGACTTTTTCCTTTCCTGTCTGCCCACTGCTTTCTCCTTTTCCCTTGCCTCAAGCTCCTACTGTTTTTTCTGATGGAGGACGAATGAGAGGAGCAATTGCTTACAAGGATCCTCATGATGATATCTGGAAAGTGTCTTACACTGCAGTGCAATCCTCACTACAACACTCAGAATTATCTGTTGCTATTTTAGCTTTCCACACCTTTTCTCAACAGACTTTTAACTTAATCTCTGACTCTCATTATGTGTGCAACTTATTTTTAATCTTCCAGGTGCTTACATCACGCCCAGGATTGACCTCAATCTTATGGCTTTGTTTTTAATTTTACAGCAACTATTACAAGGCAGAAAGCATTTATACTTTGTTTCTCACATAGGCATCAGTCCTTTAAGGACTGCCTTTACAAATAAATAAAAAGGAGGGATCAAGGATACCTAATTTGGCATGGATAACTCATCAAGTTAATAAAGTCCTAATAACTTTAAATCAGCTAAATATTTCTTTTCAAAAAACTACTGCCTACCAGCATCACTTTCAGCAGAAAGCTGTGCTCCCTAATCCATTGGTATATTATCGGCAATTGCCTGATAAAACCTGGTTAGATCCAATTCTTTTATTAATTTGGGGGCGAGGCTTGCTCCTACAGGCCCTATCTGGATTCCAGCCCGGTGTGTGCGACCAACCAAAGATGTCATGGCATCCAGTCCAGAACCCAATACTGGAAATGAAGCAGGTGACTCTTCAGACAGCACAACGTCCCTTTCACTCTCATCATCGCAGTCAACCAACAACCTGGGGCGATGTGAAGAACTTAACATCCAAAGCACAGGAGGTTCTGCGACAAAAGGGAAAAGAACCTACACCAGAGAATTTATGCTTTGCCATATTTGTGATTTTGACTGCAAATTCCTTAGTCATTCTTTGCCTCTCTTTCCTTCTTAATTGCTGTGGGGGGCTCAAGCTCTCCCACCTCATCCTTTAGAATCACGGATGAAATATAATATTTGGGTGCTATTAGCTAATGTAACACAAGTGACAGACTTTTGTCTTTCTGAATCATATGATATGGAAAATCTACTCTCTACCTGTCTTATACCTGTGTGTGTTCCAGTTTCAGTTTTAAAAAATTATACTGGTTTAAGCAATTTTCTATCAGACAATGAATTTCATTATGCAACTATGTCAAATTGAGGTCCTAATCTTGTATGTTACCCCTTGATGCTATTGTTTTATATACACCAATTGTAGCTGTGCCTACAAATCTTACTTATGCAAAAATTGTCAATTGTACTACTTCACCTAAAAAACCTCATTGTATACATGTCAGTCAAGGAATTTTAAATTGTACCTCCTTTCAAGAGGTATCCTTTAATTATGCACATATATGGTTATTCAATGTCTTTTTTTCCTCTACTTTCAATTTTCTATACTAAACTACCATTAACTTACCTCAGGAACAAGTTATGTTTTGTATAAACAAATGCAAAGTTATATGTCCCCTGACTAAGACCCACTAACTACTCCAGCTTAGGATAATGTCCTCACTAATAAAATAGAGAAGAGTGAGATGTGGGGAAAAATGCATGCGCAGCCAACTGCAGTGCTTTGCCCCCCACAAACCTCATAAACTCTTGATACCCTTTTGCCCAATGAAGCAGCCAGAAGGACATACCCTTTTGACTTAATGCTTCACCTACCTAAACAGATAATATGCTTAAGTTTCTTTCTATCTCTTCCTGTCTTTGTTAGTTCATTCTGCTTTTCATCTCCCTGTATTTGTTCTTACCTGATCTTTGACCATGTAATGTGTTACTAGAAAATAGATGCTTACATGAAGACATTTTCCAATGAAGAAACCTTTGTCAGCATCTAATGGTTAAGCTGGTGTTTGTAACAAGTATATAAGAAGCAATAAACTCAGAGTTTGTCAAGGTGTGTCCTGCAGCTTTAAACCTCTGCTCAAGACATGCCTGCGTCTTTGTCTTAGCGTCATACAAGCTGGGACATGACCACTGAAGTAAAGACAAGGATAGAAAAAGCTCGAACAGCATTCTTCAAAATGAAAAAGGTCTTCTGCAGTCACGACATAAGCCTAAGACTGAAAATCAGGCTTGTCAGATGCTATATTTTTTCTATCCTGCTCTATGGAGTAGAGAGTTGGTCTCTGACAGAAGGCCACCTGAAGAGACTAGAAGCATTTGAAATGTGGATTTACAGGAGGCCTTACGTATAAGCTGGGTTGACAAGATCAGAAATGATGAGGTGATAAGCCGCCTGGGAAAGCCAAGGGAAATCATCAAAACAATTAAAAAACGAAAATTAGAATATTTCGGACATGTGATGCGACACCCAGAAAAATACGGCATACTCCATTTAATCCTCAGGGGAAAGATTGAAGGCAAACAAGGTCCAGGTAGAAGAAGAACATCATGGCTTCAAAATCTAAGGGACTGGTTTGGACAAAACTCAGCAGCACTTTTTCGTGCGGCTGCTGATAAAAACAAGATTGCCAACATGATCGCCAACGTCCAATAACGGATATGGCACAAGAAGAAGAAGACATAACCTGCAAGTACAAATGTGCATGCACATTCACGCACACACCCACACAACAATACACAATGCATCCCTCCTTTTAGAGAAAGCTATAAAATTCCCATGATTTCTCCAACTAATCCTAGTAAAAATTAAAAAGGTGCATTGGATCATCATACCCAATGCTGACAAATACAAACCTTAACAAACTTTTGCCCAGTCCTGAAGCACAATGGGGATGAGTACACATGTGCATGATTTCAAAGGAAATGTAATGGATTTTAACAAGAAATTACTTTATTTAATAAATTATGTCTCTAGATGTAAAATATAAATAATTGGAGAAAGAAATATACAGGAAAACAAAAGAAGGAACATTAAAAAAAAAAAACAGCCACACACGCAAAATTCCAGATAAAATAAAATATTAGGAGATTGTAAATAAATAGATTTATTATAAGCCAAATAAATGTCAGCAACTTCAAGTGGTAAATAAGAGTTGTTTTTGCCATACCACATAGATATAACAAATAAGCAACAAAAGACTTGCAGCTACTTGGTTGTCAAGGTGCTAGTCAAGGGACCAGATTATCTGAGGAACTGTCTGTTGCCAGCCACATCTACCTGGCCAACTAGAGCCAGGAGGCAAGAAATGTTGTGCATCCCATCCCCTAAGGAGGTATATCTGGCAGGACGGTCTACAACAACTCGCCATGGCCAACGCGCCGTGGAACAACTTGCCATGGGACAAGATCTACATTAATAGCAAATAAATAGTGGAATAAAATCATTAAACAAAGGATGTCAAAGGAGGGACAAAATGAAATGTGAATAATAAAAATTAAAATATATTTTTAAATTAATTTAAATAATTAAACTGAATTGTTGAATTGTCCTGCAGCAAGTTATCCCGACGAGTTGGCCATGGTGAGTTGGCTGCAGTGAACTGGCCATAATGAGTTGACCATGGTGAATTGGCTGTGGTGAGTTGGCTGTGGCAAGTTATCCTATTCCGCTGGCGGGATCCAGAAGAAGGGCCTTCTCCTTATCCCCACCTTTGGAATATCATACCTTCAGAAATTAGACTGGCCCCCACTTTGACACACTTTCGTATGGCCTATAGACTTGTTTTGCCAGAGGACCTAGGGAACCCAGAGTGGGATTGAGCCCATCAAATGCTCATTTGACTGTGTGTATCACTGGGGAGGGGCATTGTTTTTTTATTTTTTTCTATATTGTGTTTTTATTACTTGTAAATCACCTGTTGCTATTGTAAGTGAGCAAATGGCTATATAAATTTTCTAAACTAACTAACTAACTAACTACAACTGTATGACGCTAAGACAAAGACGCAGGCATGTCTTGAGCAGAGGTTTGAAGCTGCAGGACACAGCTTGACAAAGTTTATTGCTTCTTATATACTTCTTATATACTTGTTACATACACAGCTTAACCATTAGATGCTGACAAAGGTTTCTTCTTTTTTTATTAAAAGTTTTATAAGATTTACATAAATCCCCCTTACCCACCCCTCCAACCCCCATCCCCCCCACTCCCCAGAGCTGTTCCCAGGGTTACAAATATTAATCATAATCTAAATAACATTAACCAACTAATTGTATAACCAAATCTATAACACACTTTAACTCCCTTTTAAAATAAATTTAAATAAGTTAAAATAAAACACAACATGTAAAAGAAATAAACAACTTAATTATTAACAAAACTGTTAAGTCCGGAGAATAATGGCGCTTGAGACGAAGCATTTCTAACAAGTCTTTATTCTCTGCTTCCAATCTACGAACAACGACAAGCCCAGAGGCACGCAAGCCTCTATATATACCCTCCGATCCCCGGGCAATTCCAACCAATCACAACGCAGTCCTTTCCCGCCTTGCGCATGCGCGCAAGGCCGGCACCGCTCAGTCTGGTCCCGGGCAGCTTTTGCAAATGCCCGGGACTCTTGCAACTTCCCGCGTCTGCTTCTGCAGGCACGGGACACAACACCCCTCCCCCCTAGATAAAATAATGCTGCACCCAACATGGACACCACCTTTGGTAGAAGGGTGTGAAGGAGCCGCAGTAGCGTGGCGAATCATGTTGTTTTGTAGAAACTCCTTCTGTCGACCCTGGCAGACCGCAGCGATGTGGCCTTTCTTTCCACACGCTCGGAAAATGGCGGAACGGAACCGACATTCTGCTCGCTTGTGGCGACCCCCGCATCCGAAGCAATGAACCTCAGCTGGGCCCTTGTCCTGACGATCTTTGGACCTCCTCCCAGCTGCTTGGTACCGCTTGTCCACCTCCTTGTGGATGGTTGCAGTCACTGGAGCGCTTCGAGTGGGCCGCAAATTCTTGACCACTCCACTTACAGATTCTTCTGCTGAAACCTCTCGCAGAGCATCTTGGAAAGAGACATCTTCCTTGGCGAACAGCTTCTGCTGTAAGTCTCTGTTCCTCAGTCCGCACACAAAACGATCACGCAGTCTTTCCTCTAAGTCCTTGAAATCACACAGTTTAGCTGCTCTTCTCAAAGCTGCAATGTATTCTTTTGCTGATTCCCCAGCTCGCTGATCCCTCTGTTGAAATGTGTGCCTCCAAGCCATGACAGATTGCTTGGGCTGGAAGTGTTCCTTTAAAACTTTCTTCAGATCGGAGTATGACACCATTTCCAGCGAGGCCGGGGCGATTAGGTTCTCGGTGATCTCAAAGGCGTCTTGCCCACAAACGCACAACATTGTGGCAGCCTTTAAGCCTTCCTCCCTTATCTTGCAACGTAAGATTCCCACCTCTCGGGGTGAGAGACATCGAATTCCACTAAACGCCCAACTTTCACCATGATCGAGGATCAGAGTCTTCTTCAGCCGCACGCACCCTCCAGCGATTTCGTATTGGCAGGATAAACGCTGACTTCCACGCCGTTTTCCTCTTCCGGACTTCTTTGGGTGAGTCTTCAAGCTTCCCTAGCTGTATAGACTGGATCCCACCTTCGTCGCCAGTGTTAAGTCTGGAGAATAATGGCGCTTGAGACGAAGCATTTCTAACAAATCTTTATTCTCTGCTTCCAATCTACGAACAACGACAAGCCCAGAGGCGCGCAAGCCTCTATATATAACCTCCGATCCCCGGGCAATTCCAACCAATCACAAGGCAGTCCTTTCCCTCCTTGCGCATGCGCAAGGCCGGCGCCGCTCAGTCTGGTCCCGGGCAGCTTTTGCAAATGCCCGGGACTCTTGCAACTTCCCGCGCCTGCTTCTGCAGGCACGGGACACAACAAAAACTACTTACTCCAAATTATAATAAGATCATACAAACTATTATAAAATATTAATTTACCTATATATACCCTCCGATCCCCGGCCAATTCCAACCAATCACAAGGCAGTCCTTTCCCGCCTTGCGCATGCGCGCAAGGCCGGCGCCGCTCAGTCTGGTCCCGGGCAGCTTTTGCAAATGCCCGGGACTCTTGCAACTTCCCGCGCCTGCTTCTGCAGGCACAGGACACAACAAAAACTACTTACTCCAAATTATACTAAGATCATACAAACTATTATAAAATATTAATTTACCTATAAACATTTAATAAACTATTAACAATAACAATATTCTCAAATTTACCCAAAAGCCAAATGGAACTTTTCAGTCCCATATTTTTTCTGAATATAATCTATCCATCTTCTCCAAACCGAAATATATCTTTCATATGACTGATCCTTCAAATAAGCGGAAATCTTAGCCATTTCCGCTAAATTTGACACTTTGAGCGACCAATCTTCTACAGTAGGCAAACAATCCGTCTTCCAATATTGAGCTACTAATAATCTTGCAGCTGTTATAAGATTCAACATCAGATTCATTTCTTTGGCATCCAAATCTTCCATAATACCTAGCAAAAATAACTGCGGTGTGAACTTTATCTTTTTCTTAAAAATATTTTGAATATTCCACCAAATCTTAATCCAAAATGCTTTTACCTCCCTACATGTCCACCAAATATGGAAGTAAGTTGCATCTAAGCTTCCACATCTCCAACATTTAGGCTGTAAGTTAGGATACATGCGTGACAATTTTTGAGGATCCAAATGCCATCTATAAAACATCTTATAAAAATTCTCTCTTAAATTTTGCGCTTGAGTAAATTTTACATTTCTTACCCAAATTGTCTCCCATGTATCCAGTGAAATCGGTTCTTGAATATTTTGAGCCCATTTTATCATACAATCTTTAACCAATTCCATTTCCGAGTCCAATTCTATCAAGGCATTATAAGTTCTCTTTATGTGGGCTCGAGATTGATCCTTAATCTGTTTGATCAAATTCACATCCACCAAGGTGATACCGACCTTTTTTTTTTATTGAAAATTTTATAAAAATTTTACAATATACCTCCCCCCTCCCCAAACCCCACCTTCCCCTCCCCCTCCCTCCCCCGACTTCCCAGAGCCAATCACAGGGTTAACAATACAATAACCATACTCTATCTAACATTAATCACTATTAGATTAACAAATCTATAACATCCTTTAACTCTCTTTTAAACAAACATATTAAACACAATAATTATAACATCTTATTACTAATTATAGATAAAAATAAACTACATTAACACTCTAACATTTACTCAAAAAACAAATGAAATTTTTAGTTCCATATTTACTCTCAATATAATCTATCCATCTTCTCCAAACCAAAATATATCTTTCTTGTGAATAATCCTTCACATAGGCAGAAATCTTAGCCATTTCTGCTAAATTTGAAACTTTGAATACCCAATCTTCTATAGTGGGCAAACGTTCCGTTTTCCAACATTGAGCTATTAGTAATCTTGCAGCAGTTATCAAATTCAACATCAAATCCATTTTTTTTATCCAGATCTTCCATAATACCCAGCAAAAATATCTGCGGCTTAAACTTTATCTTTTTCTTAAAAATATTTTGAATTTTCCATCATATCTTTATCCAGAATGCCTTTACCCCTCTGCATGTCCACCACATATGGAAATAAGTTGCATCTAAGTTTCCACATCTCCAACACTTGGGTTGTAGATTAGGATACATGCAGGACAATTTTTGAGGATCCAAATGCCACCTATAAAACATTTTGTAAAAATTTTCTCTTAAATTTTGAGCTTGCGTAAATTTTACATTCCTAATCCAAATTATCTCCCATGTTTCCAGTAGGATCGGTTCTTGTATATTTTGAGCCCATTTTATCATACAATCCTTCACCAATTCTGTTTCTGAATCCAATTCAACCAATGCACTATAAATTCTTTTTATATGAGCTTGATATTGATCTCTAATCTGTTTCATCAAATTTACATCCTGTACTGTAATACCAACTTTTTGATCCAAACGCCACCTCATTGACAATTGGTTATAATAGAACCAAGAATATTCAATATTTTCTTGTTTCAAATCTACTAAAGATTTAAGTTGCCAATCTCGTCCTACCGGAAAGAGTAGTTCCTTATAAGAAACTTTATCCAAATTAACTCCCCTAGATATCCCCTCTATTATCTGTCCTGGACTTGCCCAAATAGGAATCTTATAATTTAATCTATAATAATATTTCTTCCAAACTCGAAGTAAGGCACTTCTTAAAATATGAGCCTTAAAATTTCTGTCTACTTTTTATCATAAATTAGATATGCCTGCCAACCAAATAACAAGTCCCATCCTTCAAGAGAAAGTATATTTCTATTTGTCAAATTTAACCAATCACTAATCCATGTCAAAACCACCGCATCATAATATAATTTTAACTTAGGGACTTTAAGTCCTCCTTGTTCCCTTATATCAGTGGTTCTCAACCTGTGGGTCGGGACCCCATTTGGGGTCGATCGACCATTTCATGGGGGTCGCCAAGCAAGGCTGTCCGCCATTTTTTTTGTCCGCCATTTTTTTGACCGCTGTTTTTTTTCCCCTTTTCCAGCAGGTGCCTTACCTCCCTTGGGCTGGGCCAGCTGGTGGTCGGCCTGCTCTGTCTCTGCCGCTTGCCAGCTACGCCTCAGCCGGCGCAGGGGGCGGAACCACGCATGCGCGGTGCTCCCGGGCAGGGAAAGTCCTCGACTTACGACCGGTTGGGTAGTCCTTGACTTACGACCGGTTTAGTCCTCAACTTACGACCGGTTTAGTCCTCGACTTACGACCGGTTGGGGTCGCGGCATTAAAAAGGTTGAGAACCACTGCCTTATATCCTGCATAATCTTGAACCTAACTCTTGGTTTCTTGCCCGCCCAGATAAACTTATTGATACCCTTTTGCCATCCCTCCAAATTAGCATCTTTTTTTAAAATAGGAATCATTTGAAACAAGAAAAGAAATTTAGGAAGAACATTCATTTTTACTGCTGAAATTCTTCCCAACAAAGATAATTGCAATTTTTTC
>NW_015387554.1:159418-170983 GCF_001527695.2 Protobothrops mucrosquamatus
AATTTTTCTTGGACATTTTCCCTAAGTCCTCTTATTCTCAATGCATATTCCATTTCTCTATATTGTGACATAAGGACCTCATTTTGAGTTAAATCCGCATTCTCTTCCACTTTCCCCAATCTAATTTCCAAAGTTTCAACATGTTCCTCCACTTCTTCCACCCGCCCTTCAATACATTCTACATGGCCAGCCAAACCTTGCAATGCAAACAATATATCATCTCTCATCTCAACATTTTTCTCTTCAAGTTTCTCTTCAAGTTTCTTTTCAAGCAGCTCGTCCATTTCACATCTAATCTGTTTGGCTGTGTCCTTCAAAGCATCCTGTAAATCTTTCAATGTTAATGCTGGAATTGGAGGAGAGGGCGGGGGAGTAGGTTTTGTCTGCTGTGGTGTTTGAACAGCTGGGGAGGAACTCAAACTTTTCTGAGGAACAAAAGTTCCCACACGCTTTGAAGCCATTTTACTTTCTCTTCTTCTCTTATAATTTCATTTATATAATATAATGTCAAATAAAGTCTTGTGGAAACATCCAACAAAAACAGAAGCAGAATGCTTGCCCAACCAGCAACAAAATAACCAAGTCTAATGCAATAGGAATCCAGCAGAAAGTAAAAGTAAAATTAAAAGTCTCCAAAAAGTAAAAGTCTCTGTCAAAGAGCAAAACGCCCTTCCGCAGCCATATTTTTTTCCTCTTTAACTTAAAATGTCAATGAAGAAGCTTATTAACTTCAGAGTTAAAGGCTCAAATCCTTCAAACTTCAGACCTCCTGGATCGCTCTGTCTGCTCATAAAAATTTACTCACAATCTCCCAAAAGCAGAGGCTGAATCAGCGTCTGGCTTCGTTCACAGGAACGGAGGCAGCCCAAAGCGCGGAGAAGTCCCTTACTCCGGGGGAACTCACCTTCACCCCCACAGCTATAAAACCATGAGGGCTAGGGAGTTCTACCCCTATCAGGGAAGCTCTCCCCCTCCCCTTTGCCCGGGGAAGGGGATTCCGAGCCGCGGAGCAGCTGATAGATGCTGCTCCTGCGGCTCTTACGCGTCCTCGGGGCGGACGGCTTGGAGAAAAGCCGCCATCGGCGCCGGGATCCAACCGGAAGTCCCGACCTTTTGATCTAAATTCCACCTCATTAATAATTGGTTATGATAAAACCAAGAATCTACAATATTTTCTTGTTTCAGATCTGCTAAAGATTTAATTTGCCATCCCTTTCCTACAAGTCTAAGTAGTTCCCTATAAGTAATATTTTCCAAATTGACTCCTCTAGATACTCCCTCTATCACCTGTCCTGGAATCGCCCATATAGGAATTTTATAATTTAATCTATAATAATATTTCTTCCATACTCGTAATAAAGCACTTCTTAAAATATGAGCTTTGAAAGCTTGATCTACTTTTTTATTATAAATTAAATAAGCATACCAACCATATAATAAATCCCATCCCTCAAGTGAAAGTATATTTTTATTTGTTAAGTTAAGCCAGTCACTAATCAATGTTAAAGCCACCGCATCATAATATAATTTTAAATTTGGTGCCTTAAGTCCTCCCCTTTCCCGTGCATCTTGTAAAATTTTAAACTTGACTCTTGGTTTTTTACCTGCCCAGATAAATGTATTAATCCCCTTCTGCCATTCTTCCAAATTAGCATCTTTTTTCAAAATAGGTATCATTTGAAACAAAAAAAGAAACTTTGGAAGAATATTCATTTTCACTGCTGAGATTCTCCCCTGCAGATATAGTTGTAATTTTTTCCAATCATTTAAATCCTTTTGTACTTTTACCCACAATATCTCATAATTATTTTTATATAATTTAACATTAGACGCTGTGATATAGATTCCCAAATACTTTACCTTTTTAACTATTTCAAAACCTGTCAATTTAACTAAATCATCTTTATCTTTCATAGACATGTTTTTTGATAATATTTTAGTCTTATTATTATTTACCTTAAAACCAGAGACTTTCCCATACTGAGCAATAATTTCTACCAAATCAATCACCGAATCTATTGGCTGAGATAATGTCAGAACCAGGTCATCAGCAAAAGCCCTTAACCTATAATCATTCTTATTCACATTTATTCCTTTTATTATAGGTGATTCACGGATTTTAATTAATAAAATCTCCATTATTAACACAAATAACAATGGGGATAACGGACATCCTTGTCTTGTACCCTTTTCAATTTTAAATGTCTCTGTTAAACCCCCATTAACTATTATCTGTGCTGATTGTTGTTGATAAATAGACTTAAGAGCAAACAAAAAATTTTCCCCAAAATTCATTCTCTCTACAACTTGTAATAAAAAACCCCAATCTAATTGATCAAATGCTTTTTCGGCATCTAAAAATATAAAAGCCGCAGGAATCTGATTATTCTTGTCCAAATACTCAATTAAGTTAACAATTTGTCTTACATTATACTTCATATATCTTCCAGTTATAAATCCAGATTGATCACTATGAATCAATTGTCTCAACACTTGCATAAGTCTATTTGCCAATATTTNTCTTGTAATAGATTGCTGTTAATCCATCTGTACCTGGAGCCTTACCAACTTTTAATTGCTTAATTGCCTCCTTAATTTCATCAGAAGTTATTAGACAATTCATTTTTTCCCTCTGACAATTTGTTAATCTAGAAAAATGTGCATGCTGTAAGTAATTCTCTATATCTAAAGATTTTATATTTTCAGAGGCATATAATTTTGAATAAAAATCCAAAAAACTCCTTTTAATTAATTTCTGTTGATATGTGACTTTTCCTTTGTAATCTATTTTTTCTATAACTTTTGATTTCTGCTTCTTTCGTAGTTGGTAAGCCAACCATCTACCAGGTTTATTTGCATTACAAAATGTGTTATATTTCATATAACGCAAATTAGTTGCAGTCTGATCCGCCATCAACCTATTAAATTGCTCCCTGAGCAAAGCTATAGAAACTTTTAAGTTATTATCCAATGGATTTAAAATAAAATCCTTTTCTTTTAATTTAATCTTCTCTTCTAAATCTTTTTGTTTCTGTATTTGTTTACGCCTATAAGCATTATTCATATAAATCAAAGCACCTCTCATATAAGCTTTACTAGCATCCCAAACCATTGAAATTGAGGTGCCTTTATACCAGTGGTTCTCAACCTTTTTAATGCCGCGACCCCAACCGGTCGTAAGTCGAGGACTAAACCGGTCGTAAGTCGAGGACTAAACCGGTCGTAAGTCAAGGACTAAACTGGTCGTAAGTCGAGGACTACCCAACCGGTCGTAAGTCGAGGACTTTCCATGCCCGGGAGCACCACGCATGCGTGGTTCCGCCCCCTGCGCTGGCCGAGGCGTAGCTGGCAAGCAGCAGAGACAGAGCAGGCCGACCACCAGCTGGCCCAGCCCAAGGGAGGTAAGGCACCTGCTGAAAAAGGGAGAAAAAAAAGGCGAACAAAAAAATGGCGGACAAAAAAAATGGCGGACAGCCTTGCTTGGCGACCCCCATGAAATGGTCGATCGACCCCAAATGGGGTCCCGACCCACAGGTTGAGAACCACTGCTTTATACATATTCAATAAAAAAATTCTTTCAGTTGATCTTTACATTTCAGCAAATTTCCCTCATATCTAAATAAATTTTCATTTAATCTCCAAGTCATTTTGTTCCCGTCTCCAGCCCATAATTCCATCCATACCAGACTATGATCTGATAATGTTCTAGGAAAAATCTTAATGTTCTTGACCCTAGAAAAGAAATCATTTGTTATTAAAAAAAATCAATTCTAGAATGAGATTGATGTCTGTCCGAAAAAAAAGTAAAGTCTCTTTCTTCTGTATTTTGTTCTCTCCAAATGTCTCTTAACTCCAGATCATCCTTCAAATCTAAAAAAGTTTTAGGCAGTGTGGAATAACTTGAAGCTTTAAGAGAACCTTTCTTGTCTTTACTTGAATCTAAAACTCCATTCCCATCATAATAACTGATTTATAATCCAATTGATTTATTTTTTGGTGTATCAGCTTATAAAACTGTTTCTGTTGTTGGTTTGGACCATATAATCCAATTATAAGGCATCTTCTTTCATTTAAGATTAACTCAATAAACACATATCTACCATCCGGATCAGCATCAATTAATTTGGGAAAAAAATCTTGTCTCACATAAATAACTACCCCGCCTTTTTTCTGCGGAGCAGATGCTATAAAATGTATTCCCAAATGTGAATTAATCAAATACTTTTGATCCTTTGCAGAAATGTGAGTTTCTTGCAAACACACAACATCATTCTTGTGTTGTTTCAAATAATGAAAAATCTTCTTTCTTTTCTGTGGTGAATTCAAGCCATTAAGTCAGAAACTTTGCCATTTTTAGTGGCAGAAAGCCTCTGAAACACTCCTTCAAGATCAGCTGTCACCGATCTCTTTGGCCTTGCACCTCCCACTGGCTCTGAAGTTTCTTGGTAAACTGTAGTTACAGCCTCAACTCTTTGCTTTTTTTTTTTCTTTACGTCTGTGAGCTACACGGGTCATTCTCTGTGCCTTTGAATCATCCTTCATCTCAATAAACTGCTGCTTAGCTTAATCCTGTAAATCTGTTACACCTGAAGACGTAGCTCCTTCAACCCCTTGTTCCTCAAGCCTTCCTTCCTTTCTGGTAACTCGTGGAGATGATGGTGAACCTGCTTTTAAAACTGAAATATAAAAATCTCTTGCCTTTGAAATCGAGTTCAATCTGTAACGTGTTCCCATGTAAGTCACAAGTATACCAACAGGTATATCCCATCTAAACTGAATTTGTCGCTTTTTCAACTCATCAGCCAGAAATGCAAAATCCTTTCTTCTCCTAAGTATTTTGGGTGGTATTTCTTTTAAAATTATCACATCTTGTGCTACAACTTGGAATCTCTGCTTGTAAAAGGCTTGAATAATTTCATTACGGATTGATCTTCTAGAAAAATAGATTACAACATCTCTTGGTAGGTTTCTTTGCCTCGCGACCCATGAGTTAACCCTGAAAATTTTCTCTATTTCTTTCATAATTTCTTCAAGCTCGCAAGACAAAACCAAAGCCAGATCTGCTGCAATCTCCTCCTTCAAATTTTCTTGAGCATTTTCCTTCAATCCCCTTATTCTCAAGGCAAATTCCATATCTCTATACTGTGACATAATAACTTCATTCTGAGTTGAATCCACATTCTCCTCCAGTTTTCCAAATCTGTAATCCAGTCTCCCCACACTTTCATCCACCTCATCCACCCGTGCCTCTATACGTTCTGTGTGAAATGCCAGACCCTGCACCGCCAACAATATGTCCTCTCTCATCTCAGCATTTTTTCTTTCAAGAAGCTCCTCTGTCTCTTTTCTGATCTGTTTTACTGCACTCGTCATGGCATCCTGTAAATCTTTAAGAGTAATTGCAGATGCTGGAGGGGAGGGTGGAGGAGTCTTGGGTCTCTGCTGTTGCTGTGTTTGAACAACTGGGGAAGAAATCGAGCATTTCAAAGAAGCAGAAGTTCCCACACGTTTTGAAGCCATTTTTACTTCTTACTCTTTCCCCCCCCTTCACTTCTTGTAAGTCATTTATAGTCTTATAAAGTTTTATAAAAGTAACAGTCGATATATAAGTAAAGTGAAGATAAAAAGGAATAGAAAGCTTGCTCTTAATTAAGATTGACAGGAAACTGATACATTGTTTTGTCCATCTCCTCTTTGCCGAGTAAAAGCAAAAGTCTCATAAGGATCAAACAGGGAAACTCCCTTCCGCAGCCATATTTTGTAGCTTCTTATAAATCCAATGACAATTGAAGAAGACACTTATTTTTTCCGAGTCAAAGCCACAATTTATCCAATTTTCCAGTCCTCCTGGTCAACTCTGTCTGCTTATAAATTTACTTACAGTCACTTTAATTGGCAGAAGTGGATGCAGCGTCTGGCTTTGTTCTGACGAACAAAGGCATCCCGAGGTTCGGAGTAAAAACCGGACTCCGAGGGAGTTCTCACCTTCACCCTCCAAAAACGAGGATTAGGGAACTCAACCTCTATCCGGAAAAAAAACTCACCGTCTCCCCTATGCCCGGGGAGAGAGGTTTCAAGCCGTGGAACAGCTGATGAGCGCTGTTCCTGCAGCTTTCACGCAGCCCGAGGCGGACGGCTTAAAAGAAAGCCGCCATCGGCGCGGCGATCGCCACCAGAAAATTTCTTCATTGGAAAATGTCTTCATGTAAGCATCTATTTTCTAGTAACACATTACATGGTCAAAGATCAGGTAAGAACAAATACAGGGAGATGAAAAGCAGAATGAACTAACAAAGACAGGAAGAGATAGAAAGAAACTTAAGCATATTATCTGTTTAGGTAGGTGAAGCATTAAGTCAAAAGGGTATGACCTTCTGGCTGCTTCATTGGGACAAAAGGGTATCAAGAGGTTATAGAATTACTCTTCTCTATTTTATTAGTGAGGACATTATCCTAAGCTGGAGTAGTTAGTGAGTCTTAGTCAGGGGACATATAACTTTGCAATTGTTTATACAAAACATAACTTGTTCCTGAGGTAAGTTAATGATAGTTTAGTATGGAAAATTGAAAGTAGAGGAAAAAAAGACATTGAATAATCATAGATGTGCATAATTAAAGGATACCTCTTGAAAGGAGGTACAATTTAAAATTCCTTGACTGACATGTATACAACGAGGTTTTTTAGGTGAAGTAGTACAATTGACAATTTTTGCATAAGTAAGATTTGTAGGCACAGCTACAATTGGTGTATGTAAAACAATAGCATCAAGGGGTAACATACAAGATTAGGACCTCAATTTGACATAGTTGCATAATTAAAATTCATTGTCTGATAGAAAATTGCTTAAACCAGTATAATTTTTTAAAACTGAAGCTGGGATACACACAGGTATAAGACAGGTAGAGAGTAGATTTTCCATATCATATGATTCAGAAATACAAAAGTCTGTCACTTGTGTGACATTAGCTAATTGCACCCAAATATTATATTTCATCCTTGATTCTAAAGGATGAGGTAGGAGAGCTTGAGCCCCCACACAGCAATTAAGAAGGAAAGAGAGGCAAAGAATGACTAAGGAATTTGCAGTCAAAATCACAAATATGGCAGTGCATAAATTCTCTGGTGTAGGTTCTTTTCTTTGTTGCCGCAGAACCTCCTGTGCTTTGGATGTTAGGTTTTTCACAGGTTGTTGGTTGACTGCGATGATGAGAGTGAAAGGGACGTTGTGCTGTCTGAAGAGTCACCTGCTTCATTTCCAGTATTGGGTTCTGGATTTGAGGCCATGACATCTTTGGTTGGTCGCACACACCGGGCTGGAATCCAGAGAGGGCCTATAAGAGCAAGCCTCGCCCCCAAATTAATAAGAGAATTGGACCTAACCAGGTTTTATCAGGCAATTGCCAATAATATACCAATGGATTAGGGAGCACAGCTTTCTGCTGAAAGTGATGCTGGTAGGCAGTAGTTTTTTGAAAAGAAATATTCAGCTGATTTAAAGTTATTAGGACTTTATTAACTTGATGAGTTATCCATGCCAAATTAAGTACCTTTGATCCCTCCTTTTTTATTTATTTGTGAAAGCAGTCCTTAAAGGACTGATGCGTATGTGAGAAACAAACTATAAATACTTTATGCCTTGTAACAGTTGCTGTAAAGTTAAAAACAAAACCATAAGATTGGGGTCGATCCTGGGTGTGATGTAAGCACCTGGAAGATTAAAAATAAGTTGGCACACATAATGAGAGTCAGAGATTAAGTTAAAAGTCTGTTGAGAAAAGGTGCGGAAAGCTAAAATAACAGTAGATAATTCTGAGCGTTGTGATGAGGATTGCACTGCAGTGTAGGCAGATGATATGAAATACAGCCTATATAGTCAGCTAAAGAGCATTGAAGAGATAAGTTCTGAAAATAAAATTGAAAATCAAATTTTGGGATAGGAAGAACAATATTAATTAAATCAGTCCCATTTCAAGGACAAGCTTGATTGTGTCCTAAGGTTATTATTTCAGCAACAGCCTGGATAAAAGATAAAACATTTTTGGGATGAGATAAGTAAAGCCATTCAATTCAATATACTTTTTGCGCTTCTAACACAGCTAATACTCCTGTAAGTAGCTTACTAGTAGGAAAAAATCAAAAGTGTTAAGTGACAATTTTTATGTAGAATTCTGTCCACAAATTGAGTACTCAAGATGTCATTAATTTGCTTAACCATGGCAAGTGCTGCAAGTGGAAGTACAATGAGACCTCCAGGTTGTTTGCCTTTGGTCAATAAGTCAAATTCCAAATTAATCAAATACCATTCAGAAGGAAACAAATTTCCATTAAGTAGGTTAAACATTTAGAAATCTTAAGTAAAACAATTCAGAGTCATTTCTTTTGGTTGATGGATATATAGGTCTAACTAAACAATTTAAACTCAACAATTTCCCCCCCAAAAAATTTGTCCAATAATTACTGTCTCCTCTTTCAAGTAAAAATTTGTAATCTGAAACTGCAAGAGTGGGCTTTAAATTTCACCACCATTCTCAAACCGGAATTCTAAGCAGAGAGGAAAAAAAGTTTAAAACGAACAGCCACCCCCCCCCCTCTTCTTTCTGTCTTTCTTGCTCTTAAAGCAACACAGCCAATTGAAAAACAAAAGAGACAGGAAATTTTTTTGTTACAAACTAAAAAAAATAGTTTTGTCTCCTTCACATGCATAAATTCTCTCACACATTCTCCATGGGATTCTTCTCATGCAAACACTTACTATTACCTTTCCATTACTTTTACAACAATAAATTCTGCAGTTTTCTATTTCTTTCACAGCCTGGAAAGGAGTGGGTGGAGGGTGGGGTTTGAGGGCTAACACACACACTTAGGTCTCAGAAAATTAATTCATTCATTTTCATTCTAACTGCTTGCATAAATAATTCCACATACAAATATTTCATTTCATACTTTCTCCAAGCAAACCATATACTGTATTTTTAAATAAGGCCTTTTTTGTGATGTTATCAGAGAGGGTTTTGACCCTCTTCCAAGTCTTGAAAATAACACAGAACAACACAGATAAACATATATACACAAATACTATTAAAACAACATTTATTTAGACATATGGCTTGTCCTGCAAGAAGCGAGAAAAATCATGAGATGATTCCAACCAAACATGTGGGGTTTTTTTATATAGGGCCCTTAACCATCTCCTATTTTTCTCACCATTCCAAGCCCAAGCATAATGTTCTGGGTGGCCACACATATACACATATACACACATATACATAAACAAAACACACACACATCAATTTGGGGTTTGAGGTTAAAACAGGCCTCCCCTTTTTATTAAAGAGGAGGGGAACATTTATGGTTACTTCCAATTTATCCCAGCAACTTCAAAAGACAGTGGGGAAAGACTAAAAGGAATATTGAAGGTGTGAAAAGGGGGAGGAGAAAGTAGCAGCCTCCTCTCCTCACCTTTGAGAAAGGGGAATTGAATAGAGCCAGATTAAAAGGGAAAGAAAAAAAATTTGCTTTTAGTTCTTTGAATGTTCTTGTTCTTTTTCTTCCGTGGCTTTAGTTGTTATCAGATAAACTAGCCAACCGGAGGTTTACAAAGTTTTTCAATGTTGTCTTGTTAAAGATTATTTGTACTTCTACATATCAACACAAAGCACCATCAGACATTGTCTGCCAGGGTTAAACTTAACAGCTACTTGAAAAACATCCCAATTGTTCAAAACACATTGCAGAGGAGTACATTTTGATTTAATTTGTTTCTTTAAATTCCTCTGACAATTCCCCATATATATATATATTTTCTACTTCAAGATTGTTGCTCTAATATTTTCCTTATGGGGGTGTATGATGGCTGTAAGGAGGCAAAAGAATTAGCCTCTTCAGAAGGAGCTGAAAATCCAATTAAAGATGCTTTCAGAGGCATAGTTTTTACTTTGATCCTAATCAGGTGTGGGGCTTGTAGTTAATTGTTGCCCTGCTGAAGCATCTGAGCCAAATTTTTCCACTGCTTGATGGCACTAATGCCATTGATGTAATACCTGTACTGGAGCCCGAGATTCAAAATGTATGAATCTCTTGCCTTATCTTTTCCCAATCTCGTAACCTTAAGCGTCCAGCGCTTAGGATATCAAGGGCAATGTTTCCCTACCTCCTTCACCAGCTTCCTTATGTCTGCCTCAGACGTTTTCACGTCTGATTTGTGTAGATTGCAACCCATACGTACCATTGAGGGGTCCCATAGGACGAAACTTAGGGGTCTATTCCAGACGCTGGTAAGTATGTTGGCTGTTGCTTTCCCTTGGAAGGGGGGGCTGTCCCAGTTCAGACGCCATATGTATGCCGCTAAGACAAAGACGCAGGCATGTCTTGAGCAGAGGTTTGAAGCTGCAGGACACAGCTTGACAAACTCTGAGTTTATTGCTTCTTATATACTTGTTACATACACAGCTTAACCATTAGATGCTGACAAAGGTTTCTTCATTGGAAAATGTCTTCATGTAAGCATCTATTTTCTAGTAACACATTACATGGTCAAAAATCAGGTAAGAACAAATACAGGGAGATGAAAAGCAGAATGAACTAACAAAGACAGGAAGAGATAGAAAGAAACTTAAGCATATTATCTGTTTAGGTACGTGAAGCATTAAGTCAAAATGGTATGACCTTCTGGCTGCTTCATTAGGACAAAGGGTATCAAGAGGTTATAGAATTATGAGGTTTGTGGGGGGGAAACCATGGCAGTTTGCTGCGCATGAATTTTTCCCCACAACAACAGACCCTCAGTATAATGCAATCAAATCAAGAAATTATCAAGACAAATGTCTGCAAAAACAGGTGAATCATCCTAAATAAAAAGTACAAGACCAATCTATGGATATGATCTATTCAATCATACTTACAAGTACATCTGATTTGTTGCTCAACCCTTTCCCATAATTGTCCGTTGCGATGGCCTGAAACTTGAAATAAGATCGTCGCATGTTTTTGAAGAGCATTGCTGTTTTGATCAGTCCTGTATATGGTTCAATCACAAAGCCTTCTTTGCCATCTTTGATTGGAGGGATGATGAGTCTATACTGCATGGCACTATAGTTGCCAGTGTCTTTATCATGGGCCTGATGGGTAAAAATGAGAAGTGACATGAGAAAAAAAATCTATGTGGGGCCTTGGTTGCTCTCTGAGCTTTTTTTTTTTTTGCAGACATTTCATTACCCAACTAGGTAATATCCTCAGTGCTAGAAGGCACTGGGGTTTGCTCTCTGTTTAGATCCATAAATATACCCATATTAATTCATAAACATAATGTATCCATATTAAATATTTATTTATTTATTATTTATTTATTTTATTAAATTTATATCCTGCCCTTCTCCTTACGGACTCAGGGCGGCTAACAATCAGATAAAATACAAAAATACAGTACACATTTAAAATTAATTAAAAAGAAATATTTAAATCTGATCCGATTAAAAGTAATTAAAACCCCTTTAAAATCCCTTAGGCCAGTCCCGCAAGCTGGAACAACCATGTCTTGAGGGCGCGGCGGAAGGAAGGGAGATCAG
>NW_015387554.1:173956-184104 GCF_001527695.2 Protobothrops mucrosquamatus
CAACAGCAGAGTCGGGAAGGGGGAAAGTCCTCGTGGTGGTGGTCGAGGGGTTAGATGAATTGGAAGAAGGCAGCATAGTTCATAGATCTTTTAACCCCCCATAAAAAGGGGGGGAGGGAGTTGCAGTCAAAGTCGGCCAGCCCCAGCAGCGTAGGCCTCCAGGCATGCCAGGCCCAGTCACACAGGTCCCCAGGGCCCCGAGGCACTCACCATCAGGCATATCCCTCCGGCAAATACCTCCCTTGGGCCCTGTCCTCCGCCCGGGCCGTTCTTCCGCCCGGGCTGCTGTGCCACTGTGCCGGCGCACCCTCCGAGCTACTGTATACCGCGCTGCTGGGCCGGCACAACCTCCGGGCCGCTGTATGCCACGTTGGTGGTCACTTCTCCCTACAGGCCGTCGGGCCACCCCGGTCACCAGGCCGCTAGGCCACCAAGCTGCCACGCCGCCAGGCCCCAGACTCTCATCGGGCCGCCAGATCTTCAACAAGCCGCAAGGCCGCCACTGCATCGGGCCGCCAGGCAGCCGCGTCAGGCCGCTAGGCCACCACAGCTTCGGGCCGTAGATTTTCCTCAGGCCGCCGAGCTGCCATCGCGTCAAGCCGCTGGCCATCGCCGCATCAGGCCGTTAGGCCGCCACCGCGTCTGGCCGCCGATTTTCCTGGCCGCTAGGCCCCAAGTCGTCACCACGCTGGGCTTCGCTGGGCCTCGCTAGGCTTCTCCACTCGCTAGGCTTCTCCGCTGGGCCTCGCTAGGCTTCTCCACTAGGCTTCTCCGCTCGCGGCCCCGCCCAGGTGGTCCCGCGGTCCAACGCGCCTTCTTCGCTCGCTGACCCTCTCCTCTTACCAGACTCCGGCCGGCGAGCACCCCCGGACCTTCAGAGGCTCCCCATCTCCGCTGAGGACCCCGCGGAGACTACGGAGCTGAAAGCAGTAGGTCCGCCATCACACGCATGCGCAGTAATGCGTGTGATGGTATCTTTATTTAAATAAACTTAAATAAAGATATTGTCTACAATATCAGTGACAGCAAACGTTCTGAAATACAAATATTTGTTGTGTCATACATATTCTAGTATTATCAAGATTTCCAAAAAAAATTAGACCATCCAAAATGGGGAATTCAAAAAAAGAGAATACAGTATACAGGAGCTTACAGAATTGCCTAAAATAAAGCATGTATGTTGTCAGTGAAAAATACCTTTTCCATAATGATAGACATCTATGGAAAAGTTCATCCAAAATTAAATTTTAGAGTGTCCTTAGTGAAATGAAAAGGTTAAGTAATATTCAATATTTTATTTAAGACATAGATCATGATTTTGCCAAGCCTGGGTGATCCCTTACCTTTTCAGAAAGAGTTTACAAGAGAAACAGGCTTGGTTATTATTGTAAGCTGTGTAATCATTATTATGCCGGATGCCTGATAGAGACTTTGATCAGGATTTAAACATGGACTACTTCTGTATTGCCTGTTCAGTTAGAAGGCAGTTGTAAAACACAAGCTAGAAACTAAGAATATTTAAAGAATTAATATTTTCTAAAAATAAAGACTGATCTTATCTTTACCTTAAAACTGTTGTGTAGAATGGAATTAAATTACTTTTTGCATTCCTCCTTTCCCCCCCAAATTTTAAAGTTTTCAGTTTAAAAACATATGAAAACACCTCATAAACTATTTACAATAAAACACAAAACAAATCTCTCTGTGTGTGTGTGTGTGTGTATGTGTGTGTTTGTGTAGTGGGGAAAGATATTCTGGTTTAAATCCAGGTTAAGCCACAGCATATATTTGACTGTGTATTTGATGCATAATTTCTAAAAAATTAGAAATCAAGCAGAAATAGGGACAGCTTAATGAGCGCACAGAAATGCATATAAAGATGACATAGACCACGAATAGAACGATAGAACTGTCTCTAATTAGCACTTGATTAAAGTATCAAGAGTTCAACATCTTAATGTAGGTAGCACTGCTTCTTTTTATCAACTGTATTCATATGTCATTGTTATTTATTCAAAGATCTTTGAACCGAACTGAAGGTTTTTTTTTAAAAAAGTTTCAATTGTTCCAGAACCACCAGAGAGAGCTTGTGTGTTACCAATATCAGAGTGTGCCCTAACCCTTTTTTACCTAAGAGAAAGATGGTTGCAATCCCCTTAACTTCTCCTAAAGGCAAATATGATGCTTCAAAGGTTCTGATAGGCTGTCAGAGAAGAGAAAAAACTGCGGTTAATCTTAATGCAGGGGTAGGCAACCTCGGCTCTTTTATGACTCATGGACTTCAACTCCCAGAATTCCTGAGTTGACTCGGGAATTCTGGGAGTTGAAGTCCATGAGTCATAAACGAGCCGAGGTTGCCTACCCCTGTCTTCATGGCAGTATATCTTTTCCTTTGTTTATGTGGCATATATAAATAGGCAGATGTTTTGATTACTCTCTATGAACAAATGCAGAGAAATTGATATGCTTTATAACAAGGACAATTTTAATATACTAATTAGATGTAACTGTACATCACTGGCTGCACATTTACACTCAGATTGAAGTCTGAAACTTTTGTTTTCCAAATTAAGCATTGGTTGAAATCTCTTGTCACAAGAATCCTCATGCTTTTGATTCATATATAAAAAAGGAGCTGTTTCATACATTCAGCAGCAAGAGAAAGCTGTTATGCATGAATGATAAATGGCCTGTAAAAGTTTTGAATTGACAAATGCATGATTTGGCTTTGTTTAAAATTGTAAAAGCAAGTTTCTATTTGTAATTACGAAAGAGGAGACAAGTAGTTTACACAACACATTCACATTACACCTCATGTAGACCATAAATGAGAAAGAGGATGTTTTGGGCTCACAAGAAACCAACTGGATAGCTTCTAACTCCATTAGCCCATTAGCTCCATTAGAAATGTGACAAATAAAATTACCCACAGATTATGCTAAGCTTGAACCACAGAGAGTGAGAACCATAGATTATCCAGCAGCATCAAAATACGTCTGTTTACATTTAATATTTTCCTAATCAAAACTCAAAATCAAGCCAAAATCAAGCCAAAAATGGTACTATCAAAATAGCACATATAGTTCACTTTCCCTTAAACCCTCAGTATAGAGATATTGTATTATGTCATGTCCCTATGAATGTGGAATACAAGAAGGCATCACATGATGTAATATCTGTATCTTGTCTAGATATTCCTTCCTGCAACCATTGAAAAATAGGACCTGAATAGCTTCTAAAGCTACATGTAGTCATCTGAGGTGTGATAATTTGTGAAGGAATATTATGAAACACTGTATAAGGCGGAGACGGTTTCTAAAGATGTAATTCAGGCTTATTTAAAAGAAGCAAATCTCCCAAAGGTTCCGGAGAATATGCGTCAGAGGTTAAACGAGAATGTTTCAATGATGGAGATTACAGAGGCAATAAAAAAGCAAAAGAAAGATAAAACACCAGGACCTGATGGTCTTCCTGCTGAATTTTATGTAGCGTTACAAGATACTATAACTCCAACTTTGAAAGATTTATGTAATGAAGTCTTCATACAGACAAAAATACCGGACTCATGGACTGAAGTTAATATCACTTTGATACCCAAAGAAGATACTGATCATACACTAATTAAAATTATAGACCAATATCGCTACTAAATGTGGATTACAAAATCTTTGCTGCAATAATGGCAGAAAGAATGAAAAAATTTTTGAATGAATTTATACACCCAGACCAAAATGGTTTCCTACCAAAAAGACAGATAAAGAATAATTTGAGGATTATTTTAAACATTCTGGAGTACTATGAAATCCATCCAGGGGACCAGATGGCACTTATATTTCTTGATGCACAAAAAGCCTTTGATAACTTAAATTGGCAATTTATGTTTCAATAACTTCAAGAAATGCACTTTGGTAAAAATTTTAACAAAGCAATTCAAGCAATTTATAAGAAACAAACATCAAGAATACTTTTAAATGGAGATTACACAGATGGATTTGAGATTAAAAAAGGCACTAGACAGGGATGCCCGTTGTCTCCTCTATTGTTCATTCTTACATTAGAGGTTTTGGCAAGAAATATCAGACAAGACAAGTAATTAAAAGCCTAGAGATTAAAGACCAGAAATATAAACTACAGGCCTTTGCGGATGACTTGGTCTTCATTCTAGAGCAGTGGTTCTCAACCTTTTTAATGCCGCGACCCCAACCGGTCGTATGTCGAGGACTAAACCGGTCATACGTCGAGGACTAAACCGGTCGTAAGTCGAGGACTAAACCGGTCGTAAGTCGAGGACTACCCAACCAGTCGTAAGTCGAGGACTTTCCCTGCCCGGGGGTGCCGCGCATGCGTGGTTCCGCCCCCTGTGCCGGCCGAGGCGTAGCTGGCAAGCGGCAGAGACGGAGCAGGCCGACCACCAGCTGGCCCAGCCCAAGGAAGGTAAGGCACCCGCCGAAAAAGGGGAAAAAAATGGCGGACAAAAAAATGGCGGACAGCCTTGCTTGGCGACCCCCGTGAAATGGTCGATCGACCCCAAATGGGGTTCCAACCCACAGGTTGAGAACCACTGTTCTAGAGGAGCCATTGCAAACAGCTGATAAACTCTTGCAGAAAATTAAGAAATTTGGAGCAATGGCTGGTCCGAAAATAAACAGGGAAAAGACTAAAGTAATAACAAAAAATCTAACAGACAAATAGAAAACTCAACTTACTAAAATGACAAATCTTCAAATAGTTAAAAAAGTTAAATATTTGGGTATTTATTTAACGGCAAAATATACTACATTAAAAGAAGATAATTATGAGAGATTAATGAAACAAATAAAAATGGACTTGGAAAGATGGGAAAATCTTCAATTATCACTTTTAGGAAGAATAGCGACGGTTAAGATGAACATTTTACCAAAGCTAATTTTCTTATTTCAAACAGTGCCTGTTAAACTTACTAAGAATTTTTTGATGATTTAAATGCAATGATTCTAAGATTTATATGGCAAAAAAAGAAAGCGAGAATCAAATGTAAATTGTTACAAGAATCTAAGGATAGAGGGGGCTTTGGACTTCCAGATTGGAGACTTTACTATCAAGCGGCTATTTTACTTTGGCTAAAAGAATGGATTGTATTGAGAAACAAAAGATTGCTTTATTTAGAGGGACACGACCTTCAGTTAAGTTGGCATGCTTTTATATGGTACGAGAAATCTAAAGCACATAAGTACTTTCAAAATCATGCGATAAGAAATGTACTACTTTCAGAATGGGAGAAAATTAAACATAAAATATTTATACCTGAGTGGCTTTCAACAACGGAAGCATTTGCTTATCCAAATTTGATTAATTATGACAAACTGGTTAGTTATAAAGACATTTTAGACAAAGAGGAAAATCTTAAGGACAGGCAAACTTTACAACTACAAGGTTTTGACTTGACATGGTGGTCCTACTTGCAAATTCAAACACGAAAAAAATCGACAGGTTTTTACAAAGAACAGACCCCATTGGATAAAATTTTGTTAAAAACAGATGAGAACTTGATTAGAAAACTCTATAAATTTCTTTTAAACTGGAAGATGGAAGAAGAACAAGTGAAAGAAACAATGATAGTATGGGCAAAGAACTTTGGATATTCTATAGATTTGGAACACTGGCAAAAACTTTGGGATAAAAACATTAAGCTTACAAAAGCGGTAGCATATAAAGAAAACTTATATAAGATGTTTTATAGATGGCATATGACACCAGTTCGCTTAGCGAAAATGTTTAAAAATGTTTTGGATATTTGTTGGAAATGTAAACAACAGCCAGGTACTTATTACCATGCCTGGTGGACATGCCCTATCGCTAAGAAATATTGGGCTAAGATCCATAGATGGTTGGAAAAGATGATGAAACTACAGATAGAATTTAAACCGGAATTGTTTTTGTTAGGAATATTAAGACCTAATTATGGTAAAGAGAATGACTACTTGATATTGCATATTTTAACTGCTGCAAGGATAGTATTTGCCCAATTTTGGAAAAATGAGAATTTACCATCTGACCAGACTATTATTACCAAAATTTTAGAGTGTGCAAAATGGATAGACTAACATTAGAAATGAAAGAAAAAGATGATTCAATCTATTTTAGAACTTGGGAAAATTTTTATCAATGGTTAGATACATGTTAGAACTTGAAAGATTCAATATTTTAGAATAGATGACTGATTTTTAATCGAGTTCTAACTAACACTTTGATGACATGATTACTTTTCCTGACTTACTGACTTTCATTTGTTACTTGCGATTGTTAGGATTTTTTTTGAGACTTTATTAGTAGTGTTTACTTAATAGATTAAAGTATTCGTTTACTAATTTTTTTAATATGTTACAGTTTAAGCTTTGCTAAAAATGGTTGAATATAATATTCACTCATTATTATGATCCGGACGGTAGCTTGTTTGTTGAAATATGTGATTGTACCTATCCTTATTTTACCCTAATTCCCTATTTCCCTCCCCCTCCCCCTTTCCCTCCACCCCTCCCTTTACCATACCTGTACTGTTCCTATTTTTCCTCATTTATATAAACTCAATAAAATTTTGTTAAAAAAAATAATCTAAAAACTTCACAGAATAACATCTAACTATAGGATATGGTAAGCTAGGCATCCCTAAAGGAGTGGGGATGGCATTATCACCAAAATCTCTCCAGAGAAAGGAGAGATTGTGGGATCACCCACATGCAATTTGGACAGCTATTATATCTTAATAGATCTTAGGAATCAGAGATTTTGTGTTTGGTTGGTGAATGGAGGGGCTGGGAGGTGAGGGATTCCAACTATGATCACAGTTGTGACATAGCCTATATGGACATAAAGCTTGGCCAAATCTCATTTCTTAACCACCTTTGAAATTGATCTTTTTACTACTTTTTAAATAAAGAACCTTAGGAACAGCAAATTTGATGGCATTCATTTGGTGAGTTTGCTTTAATCCTCAATAAAATAAGTTTTTAAGTGTGAGTTTAAGGATTTAGCAATTTTGGGGAATAAATGATAAAAAGGTGAGTAGAGTGTTTTTGGAACATTATAAATGGATCAAGGGATGGACTCAAAATTGGATTTTGAATTTAACTGAAATACTCTTCCATGGGAAATGGAATTTCAAAATGAAATTTTGAATTCAAGAAAAAAAATCCTAAAATAATATGATATGATTTTGAAAGTGGGACATTAGAGGAAGCAAGAAGGAAGTAAAGATTTTAAATTAAAGGAGAAGAACACCTTAACATAGAATGGAGCAGAATATTTTAACATTAGATATACTGAGGGATATTTGTCAGCAATAGGCTTCAGAAGTTAATTTTAAGAATGTCTGTCATAATAAATACACTCTGTGTGTATGATGCCATGGAAGAGGAACAAATTCCACTAGACAAGATGGAAATAGTTTTGAACATAGATTTAAAAGAATGATTTGAAAAAAAGATGATATACTAGATATACAAATGCAACTGGTTGATATTTTAATACTTAAAAGGGACATGCAAACAACAAATAGGAGAATGATTTGGGAAATTTTCCTATATTTGATTTACAAAGGTGTTCTGATAAAGTTTGGAAAGACTTGGTGAGAATGGACAAAGAAAAAACTAGTAAAGAAATTAAGTTCTAGGACATATTTGAAGGGATTAAAGACTAAGATTGTTAAAATTAAAGAAAGAAATATAAAAATTGTTTATTTGATCAAATAACTGTTGTTATTTCCGGTAATTCTTATTGAATTTTGCTGACCAGGACTGGATGACAAGATTTTAAGATTTGTCTATCGATAACAGATGTGATATGGAATTAAGAGATTGCTATATTTTAAGAGAAAAAGACAAGTTGTTAAAATTGTTTATATTTGTTGTGACAAAAGGGGGAAGTTGAAAACAAATAGAATAATTGGTATTAAAAATAACATCAGGCAAACTAAAAAACACATACATGAAGTACAAATACTAAATGAATGTCTATTATCAGAAAATATTTTAAATGTGATAATGGCATTTTCTGCATAAATCCAGTTTAAAAGATGCCATTTTAGAATAAAATTCTACTAACATGATCAGTAATTCAGCCTTTATTTGTATTAAACTGTACTTTGTTAGCCCATTTCCTAGCATATTCAATAACAACGAACGGTGGGAATTGTAACCTGAATAATATCAGTTGCCTATTGTGAAGAGGTAACCCTCAATTTATGACCACAATTGAGCCCAAAATTTCTGTTGTTAAGTGAGACATTTGTTAAGTGAGTTTTGCCCCATTTTATGATCTTTCTTGCCACAGTTGTTAAGTGAAATATTGAAGTTCTTAAGTTAGTAACATGGTTGTTAAGTGAATCTTGCTTCCTCAATTATTTTGCTTGTCAGAAGGTCGAAAAAGGTGGTCACATGACCCCAGGAAACTGGAATTGTCACAAATATGAATCAGTTGCCAACTGCCTGAATTTTGGTCAAGTGAGCATAGGGATGCTGCAGGAGTTATAAGTGTGAAAAACGGTCATAAATCACTTTTTCAGTGCTGTTGTAACAGTCACTAAACAAACTGTTGTAAGGACGTACAAGGAAATAAAACCAAAATTTTGATTATATAAACTTTCTTGCACTTAAGTAACTCCATAAGAAAATATAACAAAAAAGGCATTTCATACAAAAGCAATAGGTTAAACTTGATGTATGCAACAGGATTTTTGGAACCACTTTTCCAAAAGACGTCCAAAGCCTGAAAAACACAGATGACAAATCCCTGTAATTTCTGGCTCACTATCATGGCATTTAAAAAAAAATCAACAGAAAAATGTCATAATCATTTATCAGAATGGCAATTTAGAAAGATTTGCTTCTTTACCTGCCTGAGGATGCTACAGAACTGAGCACTTATTGTATGTGCAAAATATGCTACACATTAAATGAGTCAAAACAAATCAGAAAACGTCCTTAGGCATTTATAGTGCAAGATAGCTTTCATTAGGACAATACAAGCTATGGCTAGTTATGGAGATAGTGACAATAAAATGACATTGTTAGTGGTGTTAAAAAGTCTGAAAGAAGAAAGAATACCGAAATGCAGGAACAATACAGAAGCTTAAGACATGATGCCATACTGAGTTAGCAGGTGTAGCTTTAAGACTAAAAATATACTGGATTGTCAATTCCTGCAGGAAGAAAAGTGCTTGTATTTTAAAAAGCTATTATATTTTGCTGAGGACTGTGACTGAAACATCTGAATTTGCAATTTGTTTTAGTGGCACTAAAATTTAATTTATGATGCCCATTTAATATATCAGAATAAAAAATTAAGAATGACTTGATACAGTAGACTGGAATGCCCAAAAGGATTAATAGCAGAGAGCTCTTCCTCCTCCCACAAATTTAAGCAACTTATTTGATTTAGGCTGATTTTTTTTTTTTTTAGGACAAAGAATAGTTAAGTCTCATTGCCAATAAATTGGCCACTTTTCGGCAATTTTTGCTGAGGAACATTTTGTTGAGTTCAAGAAAAATGCAGGGGAATGGGATGCACAATAACATTTAGGGGGTCCAGACGTGAAGGAATTGTATAAACTATTTCTAATGTGACATCCATGAACTTCTTACTGTTTTTTCCCTGTTATTGAAATATCTGAAGTTTCATAGAGACAGGTTTCTGACAAAATCACCGCAATCCAGCTTGAAATATGATATTTCTGTTATATCCTCCTTCCTCCTTTCCTTTTAAAACATTTTGATGAAGCTTTTCTCCTAGTCTTCAGTCTCAATTCAGTCCCCCCAAAATAATACCCAAGAGCCATCTGCAAAAGTTACTTTTATTTAATTTCATGCTCTGAGCGGGATTAGACTTCATAATGTAATGGCCCCTTCCAACTTGATTAATGTATGGAGCACACTAACATCTGAATTTCCTTTTAGGAGGTCTTGGCCCCTCACGTCTTTACTACATAGGATCTCACAGCATATATATCCTTGTTTAACATAGAATTATCAGTCTGTACTTTCCCTGGAGATATTAGCTGCCATGGGCAGATATCTCTATGTAACTTGATAGATATTTTCTAGTCCATCATTATGATTAATTCAATGCGGAACACTGTAAAATAGTAATAATTCTCAGTTTACATTGAAACTGAT
>NW_015387554.1:185113-190266 GCF_001527695.2 Protobothrops mucrosquamatus
CTTCAGAAAGGGTGACTCATCAAAGCCCACCACACGCAAAGGCAGCAAAATGATAATGCTGGCAGGAAGAAATTCTGGCCACAAAACAGAAAAGATTCTTAAACTAACTTTAAAAGCATTTTAATAGATATGCATTCACTCTGTTATAACCTGTAATTTAATTAAAGAAAAGTAGGATTTACTAAATTGGACATTAACTGCAAGATTTCCCCATTTACCTATCAGATGGAAAATGAGCTTTTGCTGAAGGCAAGACTGCATTGTTGAGCAGAAAGAAAAAAGAAAACCACATTAAAAAAAGAACACCCAGAGAGTATTGATGCTTTGCCTATTCCAGTTTAGATACTCATTTGGTATCAGTGAAATATGCCACTGAGAGAGTCCAGGATAACAGTATACATTTTGTAATTTATACACATTATGCAATTGAAAGAAAAACGCTGTTTTGCCAGGGAAGGAGATGAATTGCTTATAAGAGAGACTGTCAAGGAGAGTGGTCTGTTTGAAAAAGATTACTGTATGTAAATAAAAAACATCAAAAATGTGAAACAATGTGCATATAAAGTGTGCTTGAATGTATAGAAGGGGAGATTAGATCATGGTGTTTCAAATGCAATATCTCAACTTAAGTGAAAAAGGGGATTTAGTTAGAGGCTTAAAAGCAGATGTTTCAAAGGGAAACATAGGTTTTTGTACTGTCTAGGCAAATGAAATCTAACCCTCTTTTTCCTCAGTGAAAGGAAAGTGTCACTCAGAGCTCTTTAGTGATGATTTCACAGTGGTATCCATGAAGACCAAAGCTCCATAGGAAAACAGCTGTGTGTGTGTGTGTGTGTGTGTGTGAAAGCTGTGGTGGGGCAGTGGTTGGAATGCGGTATTGCAGGCTGACTCTGACCACTGCCAGGAGTTCGATCCTCATCAGCTCAAGGTTGACTCAGCCTTCCATCCTTCAGGTCAGAAAAATGAGGACCCAGATTGTTCAGGGCAATATGCTGACTCTGTAAAAATTGTTCTTTGATTGGTGTAGCAGTTTGGTGTAGCAGTTAAGGAACCAGATTAGGGGGTCATGAGTTCTAGTCCTGCTTTAGGCACAAAGCCAGTTGAGTAACCTTGGGATAGTCATTTTCTTTAAGCTCTAGGGAGTAGTCAATGGGAAATCACTTCTAAAATCTTATCAAGAAAATTGCACAGACCTCTCCAGGAAGTTATTAGGAATCAACATTGACTCAAAAGCACACTGATGATAGAGATTACAAGGTGCAAGCCTCTAGATGTAGGGCATTCAAGCAAATTCTTATAAAAGAAATCAAGTCTATCACCTACCTACAGGATCAGTTATTAATTATACAATTACTACCATATAAATTATGGTTTACAAAAGAAAAAGGAAACAAAACCTACTATGGAGCATATCAGAGTATTTGGACTATATATGTCAAAGATGAAAAAGCATATTGAACTATAGATGCAAAGAAGTGAATGTGCTGGATATGCACAGAGTTAAAATCCTGGATGCTACTATACAAATAACCAAGATCTAGTTAGCATACAATGATGAGAAGACAAGCCCAGTGCAAAGAAATGGATGATGCTTTCAAGTGGAGGCATTGTCAAGGAAGAACTAGCCAAGAAACTTATAGTGACCTTGAGACATTTAGTTACCCTGAACAGGAGAGCAAGACAAAACCCTGAATCTGAATTCAACACAATAGACATTCATTGTGAAAGCAAAGGAGACATAAGAGCCTTCCCTGTAGAACTATTCTGAAGTTATATTCTAAAGTAAGAAATTAATTTTCTGTACAAAAATCACATGTCCACAGAATGACCTGCAGGAAGACAAGCTGTAGAATATTAATGGGTCTTTAAAATCAGTCCTGGTATAGAATAGGCCATCCTACATTAGAAGATCAGATCAACAGCTAAGAAATATTGCCAAAAAGGACTATTGACATCACATTTGATCCAGTTGGGAACACTATTTGGTAAGGAAGCTTTTTGAATATTGCAGCATAGAGAAGATGCCTCTTATAGAGGACTTTACACAAGAAAAGTTAAGCTTGTACTCAATTACCTATAAAGTCAAATCAAATCAAACTTTTATAATGACTTTCAGGCCAGAAAGGATAATAAAATAAATAAACCTATTATTATTAGTAATAAAACTTGAAAAAAGACAAGAAATGCAATAGAATGATAATATTAGCTGTAGTATAGATAGCAGTAGCAATCACCAAAATTTGTGCTAAACCTCAACTGAAGATGGGACAGATATAACAAATGGTAGCACAATATCAGACAATCTGGAAAAATAAGATCTGGCGAATTAGAATTAGTGACAGATGAACCTTGGATTCTCTATCAGGGTAGTTCTTCAAAGTGGGATAAATATCCATTAATTTCTGGAATTCCCTATAAAGAGAAAGAAAGAAGATAATGGCTTGGGGACTCCACAGATTAATCTCCACATGGACAGAAGCACTGCTGAAAAAGGATGCTTCTATACTACCCCCACAGGAGTGCAGATAGTAGTCATCAATCTAACTATGATGAAAGCCAGATAGAATTTCAGAATTAGGACTGAAGAGAGATAAGATGATAGCCCATGCCCATTTGAGAGGAAATTATATAAAGTTGACAAATAACTAAAAGGAACCCATAAACCACAAGGTCGGACCCTATTTTTAAACTGGTTTGAAAATCATTATTTAAGATAACTCTTGGCATTTTCAAGTCCTGATGGAAAGAGGCTTTCCAAAGAGAGTCCTAAAAATTAGACTTTGCTTTTGTTGCTTTGCTATTTGTAAATCCAGACCCAATGGATAAAAATCTGTTGGGATCCCATTACTTTTCCATTTATGTAATATACTGTTGTGCTGTGCAAACACTATGCTTTAGGTTTTTTATTTTTGATACAAGTTGTTCTTTTATGTAAAGGAAGCCAATGCTTCAATGCCCTCCTCATTCCCACCTGGGAAACTGACCAAATTTCTACATTGTCTGCATATAGCAAGTCTGGAATTGCACCATCTGCTAACATTGGAGAGAGATGATTAGAAGATGAGAAAGCCTGAATGGTTGTATTGGTTGCCATTTAGAAAGAAAGGGGGCTAGAATACAGAGAGCTTGTCTTATCTCTCTCTCTTTTGGTGGAAATAGTCCAGAAAGATTCAGATAGGAATTATCAATGTACCTTCATTCTGACTTATGTAAATGTTTTGATGAGAAAAAAAATGTTTTGATTTCAGAAAAAAGAAGATAGCAATAAAATTGTGAAGCACCTAAACAGGAATGAAAGAATTACTTCAGATCTTGGCATTTCCACAGAAAATAAAATGTATGAGGGTGAAGGTTCATTCTCCGAGCTTGTGGGTTGGTTTCCGAACGTTTCATTACCAGGCTAGGTAACATCTTCAGTGGCGTTTAGGGGACGCCACTGAAGATGTTACCTAGCTTGGTAACGAAACATTCGGAAACCAACCCACAAGCTCAGAGAACGAACCTTCACCCTCATCCTACACCCGAGCTACAGATATCTGTCAATAAAATGTATGTCAGAAGCCAAAGATAAAAGACATATAATACACTTGGAACACATAGGCATAATAGAAGCCAAGGTGGTGCATTAATGGAAAATAACTTTTAAACTGAAATATGATGAGCTTCTATCAGATAACTAGTTCAGGAACTCAATTGAAGCTCTCCTTTGCCAGAGGAGTGGTTGCAAGGCCAGACCATTATCACAGTAGTGGAAATGTTGAGCAGACAAGTGAACGCTCTTTTTAAACATGATTGGTTTGCAGTCCGACACTGGAAAGGGGTACCCTGCATTTGAAACTCATTTGAAATTCATAAATCCTTTACAGCAAACTATCTTCAGTGAGGAAGCTCAATGCCATAAAATGCACAAATGGATATGAAATTGCTAATATCTGAGCTTTCAGGACGCATGTTGCAGCCTGTTCTCGGTATGTCTAAGAATGGTACTACTAATATTTACTTTAATTTAGTGCTGTTATATCAATTATAAGTAAACATTCAAAGCTCAGTCTGTTTCAGATTTTGCTTCTTTTCTAATATATTTCTTTAGAGATTTATATGCTCAGGAAATCTGATCTATCTTGACAGAGCTCCTGATTATTGAAGATTTTGGTGCAGCTTCTGGGGAGCATGGGACCTATAGTCCAACATCCCTTTCTGTAACCTGAATTTACAGTTCAAGGACTCTGCAACAGAGAGAGGGGTGGGAAAGTGATTAGTAATGGCAGTAAAAATTAATTGTTTGTGATAAATATTATATCCTTACTTAAGATAAACCTAGTAGAATTCAGAGTTGAAAAAGTGCTTTGACAAAATTATTACTTAAGTAATTAAAAACTGAATAATGCAAAGGACAGTGTTTGACCTCTCATTATTCTTTGTCAAGAAGTCTGGAGAAAAGGTGAGCAAAAAAAACCCCAAACATCACTTAAGGCATTCTGTGTTATAACCAGATGTTAATGAACTGTAAAACACTGAGGGAATATGTCAATACTATTAAACAGAGAGCCTCAGTCTTTTAATTAATCAATTACCGGGTAATGTGTTAATTGAAACTTGCAGACTGAATAAAGAAAGAATACTAGATAATGTACAGGAGAAAATGTCTGAAAACATAACTGAGATGCAAAATATTTAAACAAATATTTAAAAATCACAGCAAATTTCATAGATAAATAGCTGCAATTATTTTTTTAAATACTTATTATAAAAAGGATAAAAAGAATCTAGCTAGCAGCAAGACCTTGGATTAGAAGTTGAACAAAAGACTGCCTTGATATTAGGGTGATAATAACAAATTAATATTTCATCATTTTGAAATAATATTTTAACAATAATAATCAAAAATAGATATAAATGTATAACAATTTATTTTATTGATGCCTTATAGCAAAAGAAATTATATATATATATATGTCTTCAGCTTCGTGCTTCTGGGAATAGTGTGTGTGATCGCAGCTGTTTCTTCCTTTTAACTGCCAGTGGGGTTTGAGCTGATTGGGTGGGAGCTTGGCTGTGTTCTGATTGGGTGGAGGTGTGTTCTGATTGGCTAAGGAGCTTGGCTGTGCTCTGATTGGATGGGGGGTTGGCTGTGCTCTGATTGGATGGGGGAG
>NW_015387554.1:191408-192466 GCF_001527695.2 Protobothrops mucrosquamatus
TTGGGGTGTAGGCTGTTGAGGTGTGTGAGGAAGTTGTCCAGTTTTTCTTTCCCATGTGGCCAGATTATGAAGGTGTCGTCTACGTACCTGAGCCAGAGTTTGGGTTTGTGATCAGATTTTTCTAGAGCTTGGGTTTCAAAGTGTTCCATGTAGAGGTTTGCAATGACAGGTGAGAGGGGTGATCCCATGGGTGCTCCTTGTATTTGTTTGTATTTTTGTCCGTTGTAGATGAAGTATGTGTTGGATAGGCAGTGGTTGGTCAGATCTAGGATGTGCTTGGGGGGATTATATTTGTTTTGGATAGCTGTCAAGGCTTCTTTGATTGGCACTTGGGTGAAGAGGGATATGACATCGAAGCTGACGAGTAGGTCACTGGGCTGTAAGTTTTGTTTCTTTATGATCTCTATGAACTGGAATGAGTTTTTGACGTGTGAGGTGATGGATTCTGCATAGGGTTGTAGTTGTTTGGTGAGAAATTTGGCTAGGTTTTGTAGAAGTGAGCCTATGGAGCTGACTATGGGTCTAAGTGGGGTTCCTTCTTTGTGTATCTTGTGTATCTCCTTAGCCAATCAGAACACACCTCCACCCAATCAGAACACAGCCAAGCTCCCACCCAATCAGCTCAAACCCCACTGGCAGTTAAAAGGAAGAAACAGCTGCGATCACACACACTATTCCCAGAAGCACGAAGCTGAAGACACCAGCCTGAAGATGACGAATGTGACTTCGTCGAAACGTCGCCAAGACACTTCTAATTCTACGCGGGAGAAAACCCGAATAACTAAAGACCTACATACAAACACCCGCGAAAACCTCAGAAAACACACACACACACACACACACACACATATATATATATATTTTCCAAAAACAAACCGTGAACACCAGGAGTATATCAAACTATCAAAAAGTTTAATAACACAAAACATAAAACAAAACTACACCAAGCTTTCGTCGGACTCCTTCCGACATCGTCAGGGTTACGTGCCAGTCCATGAGAGAGTCTCTTTTATAAGCCATCCATCATCTGCGCCCGGCTCCTGGACCTCGTCACCGGT
>NW_015387554.1:195426-197551 GCF_001527695.2 Protobothrops mucrosquamatus
GCACGTTATTGAAGTCAAAACAATGTCCAGACTCCGCCATGTGGGCCCACACCTGGGAGCGTTGCTCACCTCTTTTCACCGCCAGCTTGTGTTCGTGGACCCTGGTCTTTACTCTTTTGGAGGTCTCCCCAACGTAGTTGCCGGGGCAGTCTTTGCAGTCAATCCTATACACTACCGCTGACTTTTCCACGCTGGGGAGTGGGTCCTTGGGCTGCATCACCTTGGAGCGCAACATTTGGTTCGGTCTATGGGCCACTTTCACCTTGTACGGTGCCAGCAGCCTAGCCGTTGCCTCCGAGACATTGTTGATGTATGGAAGCGTGACTCGGGTCATCCGTGGCGACGGCTCCTCTGTCTCTGGTTGGTCTCGGGGTTTGGGGGGCACACTGTGGCGTCTGATGAACCCTGTGGGGTACCCATTGCGCCTGCATACGCGGAGTAGAGGTGTCTTTCCTCTCTTTTGGCTTTTGCCGTGCTGCAGTGGGAATCAACTCATCCAAATAATGTTCTTATGCAGCTGGCTTTGTGGGCCACCGGATGGTTGCTGGCAAAGTGTAGTATCCTATCCGTGTGGGTTGGCTTACAGTATACCTCCGTGCTCAGGGTCCCATCTGGCCGGCGACGTACCAGCACGTCCAAAAATGCCAGCGCCCCCTGATTCTCCTCCTCCTCCGTAAACTGGATGTCTGGGTATACCGAGTTGAGTACCTTCACAAAGTCAGCTTTTTGATCTCTTTTGATGACTACAAATGTGTCGTCCACGTAGCGGGCCCAGAATTTGGGATGGTATTGGGCCATCGCTACGTGTTCTAGTTGTTGCAGCACGGCCTCCGCTATCACACTTGAAATGGGGGACCCCATGGGCGTGCCTTTGATCTGCTCGAATGTGGTCCTCTGAAAGGTGAAATACGTTTTCAGGCACACTTCGAGCAGTCTCATCAGATCTTCAGTACGGAGGGGGTCCTGGTCTTGACCCAGCCCTTTCTGATTTAACTGGTCCCTGATCACCGTGATGGCTAGGTCTTGCGGGATGGAGGTGAAGAGTGAGACGACGTCAAAGGATACCATCAGTTCGTCTCTCTCTACTCTTAGGGACTTGATCTTGCCCAAGAATTCTTCCGCGGATTTCACCGTAGTGGGGCTATCATTGACCAAGTGGCTCAGTCTATTACTCAGCCATTTGGCTAGGCCCGAGGTGGGAGTGTCTCTGAAGGCAATGATGGGGCGGAGGGGGACTCCTACCTTGTGGATTTTGGGGAGTCCATAAAATCTGGCGAGTGCTGAGTCGCCTGGTCGTACCCTCAAGACCCCTTCGTCCATCCTCTTTCCGCGTTTAAGATCCCCAAGTATCTTGTTCAGGCGGTTCTTGAGCGCAGTGTCTGGTTAGGTCTATGGGCCGCTTTCACGTTGTGGGGGGCTAGTAGTCTGGCTGTCGCTTCGGAGACATTATTGATGGTATTTTTCCCTTCTTTCTTGCTGGGTACGTCCTCCATGCCCCCCCAGCTGTTTTTCACCCCATTGGGCTGAGTGGTGGGGGTATTCTCCTGCTCCGAACGTTATTCAGACAGGTAAATTCCCACTGCAGTACGGCTGAAGCCAAAATGGAAGAAAATAACCACCTCCTCCGCACCTGCAGATGTAACAGCTACCCGGTGAGCTTCATCAGGCACCACAGCATACCACCTAAACCCCAGGAGAGCCGGCAAATCATCAAACCATCATCACAGAATACACGCATCTCCCTCCCATACATCAACAATGTCTCGGAGGCAACGGCTAGGCTGCTGGCACCGTACAAGGTGAAAGTGGCCCATAGACCGAACCAAACGTTGCGCTCCAAGGTGATGCGGCCCAAGGACCCACTCCCCAGCGTGGAAAAGTCGGCGGTAGTGTATAGGATTGACTGCAAAGACTGCCCCGGCAACTACGTTGGGGAGACCTCCAAAAGAGTAAAGACCAGGGTCCACGAACACAAGCTGGTGGTGAAAAGAGGTGAGCAACGCTCCCAGGTGTGGGCCCACATGGCGGAGTCTGGACATTGTTTTGACTTCAATAACGTGCGTGTCCTAGCTAGCGACAACACAAAAGGGGGCCGGTTACTCAAGGAGGCCTGGCTCTCGAATGG
>NW_015387554.1:199350-204291 GCF_001527695.2 Protobothrops mucrosquamatus
GCCCAACAACGAGGTCAAGAAGCCGTGCGCACACGCTAGTCAAGTTATAAAAGCAACTCCCATGGACTGACATTTTGAGCCCTGAGGACGTCAGCAGGTGGCTGACGAAAGCTAGGCGTTTTAATTGGTTTTATTAGTAGTTTTAGTAATTTTAACATTAAACCAAAAATTTTTTACCACATTCCCTGGTGCTCGTGTGCTTTTCACTGTTTTAATATGGAATTACCCAGGGATCACATTTTTAAAGAAATTTTTGATATATATATATATATGTGTGTGTGTGTGTGTGTGTGTGTGTGTGTGTGTGTGTGAATGCTTTTGTTTGAACACCCTGTCGGCCCAAATATGGGAAGGAGAAATATTTGGGCCGACAGGGTGTTCAAACAAAAGCATTCATCCTCTTCCCCTGTCTCTTGTAGCTAACAAAGTGAGAAAGAGCCTGTGGCCTAGTGGCTAACATCTCTGCTTAACATGCAGACAGCCCAGGTTCGAATCTCAGAAGGGTATGTCTGGCTGATGAAAGGGTATGTCTGGCTGATGAAACCAAATAAGGTTAGAAATAGCTATCCCAGTACTCCCTTAATTCTTTGTTAGCAATCCAAATTTTGAAAAACATATATGTGTGTGTGTGTGTGTGTGTGTGTGTGTGTGTGTATGTATGTATGTATACACACGCAAACACACATATACAACAGATGGTACGATAGTTTTGATATTGGAGGCAGAATGGAATGACAAAGCCCCTGGATTCAGCAGACATCACTAACCATAGCACAGAAGTGTGAAAAGATCCTCAAGTAGGACAGGGCAATAGTATTAAGATGCAACAATCCTTTGCTAGGAGAGACTTTAAGTGAATGTTCTCATTAATCATCAGCCCTGAAACTCTACGAGAAAGAATAAATTGCAATACTATATTTGCAATGTTTTCTTAGAAACAGCTGTTGAACCAATAATTAATTGGCTGAACTTCTGAGGACTAAAACCTTGGTAGGAGCATGTTGGTGTAGCAAGTCAGTATCCTAAAAATACTTCCAAGCTGTTAGGATACAGAATAACAGATTTGGAAGGGACTTGGATGTCTCCTAGTCCAACCTCCTGTTCAAGCAGAAGACCCTCAAGAGTTAGAGACCACAGATAACCAATACTATCAGTAAGATCTTCAATGTCTGGAATAATCCAGAATTAAGACATAATTCATCCAACTATTATAGTCTAAGTATGCCAAGTATCAAAACCTGATACTTTAGAACTGTGTGAATGCCTGAAAATCTTGGAGAGTAGATACCAGAATTCCTCAAATAGCATTTTGGCTTATAATATTCTCTCTCTCTCTCTCTCTCTCTCTCTCTCTCTCTCTCTCTCTCTCTCTCTCTCTCTCTCTCCCTCCCTCCCTCCCTCCCTCCCTCCCTCCCTCCCTCCCCCTCTCCCTCTCCCTCTGTGGTGTGTGTGTGTGTATTCAATATGTATATTGAAATTTTGGACTTGGCTTGAAGAATATAAACATGGAGGCAAGAGTATACATTTAATTCTAAATAAACAAGCTGAAATGCATATCAGAAAGTATGAATTAATGTCATCCATACTATTTAGTGCACATAGAAAGTAGGAATTCATAAATTAATAATAATTACATGTTATATTTCAGTGAATGGTGGAAATGAAAGGACAGGTGATGAGTTTAAGAAAAAAATGTATAACATTCTGAATGAATATACTAAAACATTGTTCTTGTTGTGAATTGATGAGAGAAAAAGTCCTGAGCCATGTGGAGAGCCCCTTTGCCCCTCTAGGCCTTCATTATCATTTGATTTCCCCCCCCATATATTTTATTGATTTTTTTAAACATAAATCATTTAATAGTTGGTAAATAGTGTGTTTGCTGGGTTTACATTTGTAAAGAAAAATCATTAACAATTGGTTTCTATAATCCACAGAGTAGATTTAGTTGATTTCCCCCTTTCCCCAAAATGTCTTCTTTGGAAACCTTAAAATAATACAGTTCTTATTATTTTGAAAAATAACAGTTACATATATATACATCAATATAATATTTCTTTTCTATCTAATCATTCTGGTTGCCTCATCTTATATCCTGTTACAGTCCTTATTTAGATTTGTTTCTCCCATAAAGTTCAAAGTACTCTTGCTGGTTAAGATTTTCTCGACAGTTAATTACATTTAAAGATTTAAATCCATTTTTCCCATATAAACCATCTCAACACTTTTACATTTCTTAAAGAATAGGTAAAAACAGTAAAGAAAACGAAAAGAGAGCAAGAGTAAAGAAACATAAAAAGTAAATTACTACTTAAAATATATATTCCTCCTAAGCTAATATATATTCATTCCCAAAATTTCTTATTCTTTTTAACCATGATTAAAATATATATTTAATCTTTAAATATTCCATTTAATGTGCCTAGTCATCTAATCCTTTAACTCTTATTCAAAACATTTTTTCTTTTTTATACATTATAATTTCCCTAAATTCAGACACATTTAATTATCTAAAACATTTCCTTCATTTAGATCATTTCAGCAGTATTATATTACTTATATCAAGCAGTATTATATTACTTATATCAAGCAGTATTATATTACTTATATCAGCAGTATTATATTACTTATATCAAGAAATAAAATAAAAAGGGGGGAAAAGCATACAGTATTATTTAAGCAGAATCATGTATTCAGAATCTTTTCTATTTCTTTAACCATATTCAAACAAATGTTTCTTTTTTAAACATTCTCTCTGGTAGATCCCATTATCTATTTTCTTAATTTTCACTTTGATCTTTTTCCTTTGACCAGTATCTTTCTTGATCAACGTGTTTTGTTGAATCAAAAAGTTTTCCCATATATTCATACTGTTGCTATAGGTATAAGAAGTAAATGAAAAAGTGTCTTTATGTGAGGCTTTTGCCTTTCCATGTTTCTTGAAAATATTTTTTTCTCTCTTCTTCTTTGCTTCTCTTATCACTTCCTTTCTCTCTGATGTTTTCAATATCTCTACATTCCATTTTATCCAACCTGTTTTTTTGTCCTCAGATTTATTTTGTAGTCTTGAGTTGTTTTTTCTATTTTTTGTAAATCTTTCCCACTAGGATTAAATTATGTTTTCTTGTTTTGTTAAGTTCCATCTTTGAGTCTCAATTTTATGTCCACTTATTTGTTTTGTCTGCTCCTTCTCTGTTGTTATTTCTGGAAGTATTTTTGTTGTAAAATTAACTTAGAGATAGATTGATTTGTATTTTCAAAGTTATTTTGGATTTCTTTGTGATTTGAACTCAGTGTTATTTGAATTAATTGCAGTATACTATATATCTCCTCCTGAGAGGTATTTATGTTTTCTTGGTGTGTTCTGTCTACATGTCTCTGATCCAAGATGGCCAAAAGTTGGAGTTTTCCTTCTTATCTGCAAATAGCTTTAGAGTCCCGGTTAATAGTTATTTGTAAACCAAAGAGTTCAAAAAAGATTTTTTTCTAAAGTTTATCATTCTCTCTTTATCTGCAGCCCAGATTGTCTTTTTTGTCACAGCTGTTCTTTATTATTAAAGCTCTGAAGGTCACAAACACAGATTAGCTTTTCCCAGGTTTTGGCAAGTTCTCTATGGAAATCATAGCTGACATAATCTTCATCCACCACTAGGTGTCAGCATCTATTTAGTTTTCAATATGAACAATGGTCTTTAAAATGAGAGTCTTAACCATTCAACAATCTTAAACTTGTCCAAAGTTAAATTTTAGCTTTCAAGTTTATAAATTTATTTCACTACCGTATATTTTGATCCTCCATAGAAATTTTAATTTGGCGCTTCTGTTAGTATAATGGTCGGGTGGAAGTCCCCCTCCTTCACTTTCGGAGGTATTTTGCTTCTTGGGGATCTTTTCCAGGAAATTAAGTGTAGAATAGAAAAGGGAAAATCAGATTCCTCACCCAGTTTCAAGCACGCTGTTTACTGTAGTGCTGGTTAGTTCTTTTGGACTCTGGTTGCAAGTGGCTTGGACTGATTGATGAAATACAGCCTTTCTCCTGTCAGGTTAGAAGGCTTTCCCCAAGACGAACAGAATGACCGCTGTCATTCCAGAGTCACCGGGGCACCCTTCTTTCTTCGCTGCCTCTCCTGGGCGGCTTGGACCCATTAGGGTCTCCAGGCAGGATGAAAGTTGGCTGCAAGGGTGCGGCAGTCTGCAAGCCTGGACTAGTCGCTACTGTGCAGAACCAGAAGTCTTCTATTTTAGTACATTTTAATACATTATTTTTATATTGATTGGTTAAAATTTTCAATTCTTTTTGTATACCATCAAAGTCACATAGCATGAAATTGGGCAACTATAGAAATGTTTAAGTAAACAAATAAGAATGATGATTATAAATATCTGTGTTTAGGCCTATTTTGCTTATGTTATTGAAATTTAGTCCTATTTAAATGTGCATGTGGCAAAGGGAGGCATCTACTTCAAAAATCATGTTGATTTGATTGTGTTTGCGATGAAAGGCTGTGTTGAATTAATAAAAGAAACAAGGCTTTCAGAATATGGAACAGATCATTTTTCGGTGATGGCAGAATGTTGTTCTTGAGGAAAATAGAGAAAAGGTTAAAAAGAGAAAAAATAGAATGAAAGGGTAGAATTGTAGCAAAACTCTCCTTGTAAATATACTTTTTCAAAATAGGTATTTTACTAATAATCCCACCATAAATAGAAAGATTGATTTAAATATTTTTCATTATTTTCCTGATTTTATTTATTTATTTATTTGTTTGGATTTTTATCCCGCCCTTCTCCTTACGGACTCAGGGCGGCTGACAGCCTGGTAAAACAAATACAGAGATAAAAATACCCACTTTAAAACCTAATTAAAATGAAATATTTGATGTGGCCTGTGTCAATTTAAAATTATTCTTAAAACCCCACTAAAAATTCCCCCTAGGCCAG
>NW_015387554.1:206382-210587 GCF_001527695.2 Protobothrops mucrosquamatus
CCCCTACCCCGGGTCCTTGGCTGATGGAATACCTGGAAACCCGGCGGGCAGATGTCCACGAGGGGCACACCCCCTTCCGTGCCCAGCCAGGTCTCGGTGATACCTGCCAGGTCCGCACCCCCCTCTTGAATAAGATCTTGGATGAGGGGGGCCTTGTTTACCACGGACCTGGCATTGCATAGCATCAGCCGGTGATGTAATAGGATTAAATTTGTTAAGTTAAAAGATACATTTACTGCACATTTTTTATTTTTTATGAAATATATATAAACTGATTATTATTCCTTCCTGTCTGTTGTTATTCATTTTAAATTCATTAGTTTTTTTAGAAAGGTTTTCTTTCTGATTTTATCCAAAACATTTAATTAAATTTAATAAAAGACTGCCAATAATGCTATACAAAGGACTATATTTCTAGTTCTTATTGTATTTTAGTATAAGTACATCATTACTCTTTGGACATTTAATCTACAGCAATTTCTTAAGAGTAAAAATCCTAGGAATTAATTTCAACTTAAATTACTACATAAACATCCATCTGATTGAAGCCATTTTTCATGGCTCTCAGACAAATAAATGGAGATCACTTTGGAAGCATGTAACTGCTTTGCTTTATTTTATTCCAATGCACATAAATTCCTACAATGAAAATTAATAGTTACAAAAACTAATCATACGCCGTAGTAAAAATTATACAACCATAGAGAGAAGGTAACTTGGAGAGTGCACAAGCCAAAAGAACTTATTATTTAGCTCCCAGTGTATGATACAGTGTAGAACCGTCTTCTCCAAACTCCAGTTATGTGAAAACTATGACACTCAGAATTCAAAGAAATCATAGTTTTTGAAGATCCAACTTTAAAACATTTTTCCATGTTGAATAACAATCATAGATGGATAACTAAAAATGAATGGAGATTGAAGAAATTTATTTGGATAAACTGTTCTTCAGTTAAAAATGATCAATTATTTTAGACAGAACTTCAAAGCTGGTTTATCCATGTTATTGGATCAGAATTCTAGATATGTAGCCATAAGAATGCAGTCATTAATTTGACATGTAAAAGACAAAGATAATTTAATAAGAAAACAGTCTAGCTGCCTTCTTAAGAAAGAACAACTTATGAGGACCTCAATCTCTTTGCAGTTGTCTCAAGTCTTGTTCATATGACAAATTTTAATCCTGCTATAAAGCCAATGTTGATATAGTTAGTTAAGATTTTAGACTAGAAATAGGGATGCCTAAATCCTAACCCACCTCAACTCACAGAAGTTCTGTGGAGGGACTCCACCTACCTCACAGGATTATTTATGTGAGCAAAAATAGGATAGGAGCAACAAAGATGATTATGGCACCAGAAGCTAAAACATATGAAGAATGGTTGCTGGAATTGTGTATGTAGAGGTTTTTAAAAAGAGACTGAACAACCATTTGTCTGAAATGGTGTAGGGTTTCCTGTTCAAGCAAGAGGTTGAATTGAAAACCTCCAACGTCCAAGAACACTGTTATTCTGTTATTCTATTCTGTATGATTCCAAACTTATAAACACATAAATAATGAAGATTCAAAGCTTTATAAGATCCATAATTAACTTCAATTTGACACATCTTTTTTTCTTTGTGGACTCTCTTTTACACTTCCCATCACACCATAACTACACCTTTTGGCAGTTTGGACAACAGTGTTGGTCATTCTTCTTTTTCTAAAGGAAAATCAAAGTCTTGAGAGGCAAGTGATATGATATGCTAAATGTGTGTATACTTTTAATGCGAATGGTTTTAATAGCCACATGATAGCTTGATCAAGATCCTGGCATATGGAAAGAATATTTTTAAATTATTTTCTATTCCTTAAGTTTCAATTTCTCCCAAGGAAGGAAATTGCCAATCATGCCTATGGCAGCTGCCCATCCTTCTCCCAGTCTGGGAAAAATAGCACAAATCTGAATAATCATCTATTTGGCTTGGTTCTTACTGAGAACATGCCACAAGTGGGAAGAAATAGTGGTGAGCAAAGCTTCACACCTGTCTTAATAGCAGTAGGGAATAATTAGCTTGGTTTGCATTTTAATCTGGACATATGTAAATAGCAGCTTAAATTTCTTGAAGTTATATGGCTGGAAAGCAAAAACAAAAACAAAAAAACCCTTAGTCTATGTTTTTCATCTATTTCCAGACTGGTAATTTGGTAGCACTATACACCACAAATGTCCAATGTTCTCTCATTCAAAATAAAAATTCATCAGCAGCATGATAGCTCTTCCTTTTTAGATTCAATTAAAACACATTATTTGAAAACAGGCTGTTTATCTACTATGAGCAACTAATGCACTAGAATCTGGCTCAGAATATAAAATATACAATGCTTCTAAAGAGTTAAAAATCTCACTTCAAAATTTTACGATATTTCCTGTTTTCAAGTTTTCATATACATTTATCATTGTCAATGACCTGCTGAGAAGCTCATAGGAATAGCAATAATAACGAAAGATTTCTACCTCAGCAAAAATTTGGAGCCTTCTTCTTCTTTTTTTTACTCAAGAGATCAACTTTCCATTAAAACGGAGCAACCAAGCTAAGTAATCAGAAGTATTCCTTTGATTTTGTTTTTAATGTAAGGTTTGAACTTCAAAATGGCATTTTTTTAATCCTTAGTTTTATTCATTACTTCAGGCTTTCTCCAATGTAAGAAGAGCTACTGTGAATTTGGAATCCTAAAATTCTATACATAATGGCTAAAATGATTTAAAGCAGAAAGTATTTAGTTGTACAGTATTTTGTTATTTATTGGTTATTTTCCCATTTTTCTAATGGCTTCTCATAAGATGTAGAAACGATAGAATTAGAAAAATCATCAAAACATTTTAGTTGATTACAATGTGGCCCACACAATTTAGCAGCTTCAAAAACACCTAAAAAGCTTGGATGTTTAAGAGGAACTATATTTAAAGTAAAACCAACAATTTATTTTTTTATCAGAAGTTTAAATATATGGTTAACATTAATATTACTAGTTATTTATTATCTGTAGAACAAGGCATTTACAATATCCAATTTTGGAAACTCAATAAAAGTTTAAATAAGTATTTCTTATGATTTAACAACATTAATCTGCCTGAAAATATTTTGAATCTACTGTATATCCCAAATAATGTTTAAAAAAGAATGCACATTGGATTTTCTGTGATGGTGCTGTAAGAAATTTGAGGGCTCTTTTAATTTATATGCTTTGTTCATTTTTCTTATGCTCCATATTGCTTTAGGAGCTCAAATTACATTAAATGATCAAACAGCCAAATGAAAAATCTTGCAGTAGTTGATGGGGAAAACCTGGAAGAAGGAGTGTTACATATATTCCCTTATAATCTTGGAGGATACAAACGTAACATAGAGCATGAGAAAACGGTATATCTGATATACTTATATATGAGTATAATATAAGGAAATCAGATATTGTAATGAATATGCACCTTATAATCATACTATTATTTGTCCAACAAATAAAATATATTTATAGTCATAGCTACATAACATGATAAAATTGTCCTATAGAAAGGTACAAAGTTTGAGAAAATATTTATTTCATACTGCTATTTTTCAGGCAGTATCCAATATTCTGTATATAGCTTATCTCTACATTCAAAAGTGATTCTGCTTTTGATATACAAAATAATTCATTATATATTTTTTAGATTTAGCTTGTTGTATTTTGTATGTTATGTACAGTAATGGATCTGGAAAATTGTAAAAACTGCCAATTTTTTTAAAACAGAAAAGTAGTTCCAGAAGCCTAATTTATAAGGAATTCTCTCTTGCTTGAACCTTTTTTTTTTTGAGGACTAAAAAAATCCAGTGGAACAACAACAGCAAGTGTTTCTTCCATATTTTCTTCCAGGCAGTTCTTAATTATGTTAATTCAGAGATATTGTAGCTAGGATAAGAGCTAGATTGAGCTACATAAACACACTTCTCGCCAATCAACCTTGTTCAACCTTCCTACTGGTAGCAATATTAAATAGTATATTCTGGAAAAATTGCAGAGATACAGGAGTTCAGATTTTGAAGTCATAATGGCTAAGCAAGAATAATTATACCTTAAAGCAGAGCTTTTCAACCTTTTCACCCATTGTACCACTTTTAGGATATAGCAACATCCGAGTACCACCAGTCGCCTAGCAAGGTGTCAAAAACTTGATGACCCCCCC
>NW_015387554.1:211150-219351 GCF_001527695.2 Protobothrops mucrosquamatus
CAATATTAAATAGTATATTCTGGAAAAATTGCAGAGATACAGGAGTTCAGATTTTGAAGTCATAATGGCTAAGCAAGAATAATTATACCTTAAAGCAGAGCTTTTCAACCTTTTCACCCATTGTACCACTTTTAGGATATAGCAACATCCGAGTACCACCAGTCGCCTAGCAAGGTGTCAAAAACTTGATGACCCCCCCAAAAAGAGGAAAAAGTGATAAAGTACAGATAGTCCTCGACTTACAACAGTTCGCTTACTGACTGTTCGAAGTTACAATGGCACTGGAAAAAGTGCCCCCCAAGCCACAGCCAAGCAAGACACCTGCCTGCCCACCTGGTGGCGCTCTTCCTCCTGTCCGAGGTTTTCATTGTTGTGAGCATTTCTGTTGAGGATTGGCAGCGGGGTGAGGGGGGCTTTGGTTTTTATTCCCCCCGTCTGCTGGGTGGTTGCAGCAGGTTTTGGTCACTTCACATGACCCTGGGACACTGTGACCATCATAAATATGAATCAGTTGCCAAGCATCTGAATATAAATCACAAGACCCTGGAGATGCTGCAACATTCCAGCTGATCGGCGCTTCTTCTGGGCTCAGCAGAAGCGCCAGGATCAGTGCTGCTTTCCAGCTGATTGGTGCTTCTTCGGGGCTCAGCAGAAGCGCCAGGATCAGCACCGAACTCCAGCTCCATCCATCTCTCGCTCAGGCCTGTGCGGTGTTGCTCATTCCCCTCCCCCGCTACTTTTCTAGGATGGTCATGTACCACCTGCCAGGTGCCAATGTACCACAGGTGGTACCCGTACCACTGGTTGAAAAGCCCTGCCTTAAAGAGTAGGCAGAATGTAGTAGAAAAAACTTATTATATCAATAAGTACGACAAGTTAAAAAAATACTGGATCTGACTGGACATATTAATAGCATATTTTGGGATTAAAAAAGCAGTAATTAAAAAAGCCTTCATTTATCAAAAGTCAAACAATTATTATAGAAGCTGCTTCTGTATTTAAGGGAGGCTAAAACAGATGAAGAACGGTTGCAGGAATTGGGTATGTCTAGTCTAGTGAAAAAATGATTAGGGGTGACATGATAACAGTGTTCTAATATTTGAGGGACTCCTACAAAGACAAGGGGGTCAAACTATTTTCCAAGGGACCAAAAAGCAAGACAAGAAACAATGGATGGAAACTAATCAAGGAGAGAAGCAGCCTAGAACTAAGGAGAAATTTTCTAATGGTGAGAACAATCTAGTGGAATGGCTTGCCTTCAGAAATTGTGGTTGCCTCCTCACTGGAGACTTCCAAGAAGAGCCAGGACAGTCATTTGTCTGAAATGGTATAGGGCAGTGGTGGCGAACCTATGGCACGTGTGCCAGAGGCGGCACTCAGAGCCCTCTCTGTGGGCACGTGCGCCATTGCCCCAGTCCTAGGCCTTCAGCTGGGTTTTATAAAACCTTTTTGCTTTAGGCTGCCACCGTCGTGTGCAAAAGAAAAAAAAAGGTTCAATCAGTCAATTTTAACTTCTTGCGGGAAAAAAAAGATCTTGCAAAGTTGGAATTGATGGATTGAACTTTTTAGTCCCACCCAGTCTGCCGTTACCACCGCAGCCACGCCCACCCAATGGGCCACACCACCCAATTGGCCACACCCACCCGGCAACCGACGATGCATAAGTGGGTTTGGGGTTGCAGTTTGGGCACTTGGTCTCTAAAAGGTTCGCCATCACTGGTATAGGGTCTCCTGCTTGTGCAGGGGGTTGGACTAGAAGACCTCCCAGGTCCCTTCCAACTCTGTTATTCTATGAATAATTATACCAAAGAGTGGGCAACTTGTATAGAAATAACCAGTGCTTTTTTTGNCCGACGATGCATAAGTGGGTTTGGGGTTGCAGTTTGGGCACTTGGTCTCTAAAAGGTTCGCCATCACTGGTATAGGGTCTCCTGCTTGTGCAGGGGGTTGGACTAGAAGACCTCCCAGGTCCCTTCCAACTCTGTTATTCTATGAATAATTATACCAAAGAGTGGGCAACTTGTATAGAAATAACCAGTGCTTTTTTTGTAAAAAAAAAAAAAAAAAAAAAAAGGTGCTGGAACTCACACTCGTCATACAACCCGCCTTTCCTATCCTACAAGGTTCCATCCAAAAAAGGTGTCAGAACTCCGTTCTGGGTGTTCTATGACAAAAAAAAGCCCTGGAAACAACTTATATCAATAAGTATAACAAGTTAAAAATATTGGATCTGACTGGAAGTATTAATGGCATGGAAAATTCTGTTAAATAGTTTTCAATAAGCAAATCTTCCACTCTCAGACAGCTGAAAATCTGTATGCATACCAAGTGGTCTTTCTGCATGCAGATAAAACTCTAGGGTACGTGTTTGAATGGATGGTAGGTTGCTTTATAAGTGTACCTTTTAAAAATATTGAAAGCAAAACGGGTTGTTCAGCATAATTCCTACCTTTACTTTGATCACAGAAGAAAACATTCTAGCGTCTTCAGAGACACCTCCTATATAAATCTTTTTTGTGAAGATAGGAGCATGATCGTTTTCATCCTGAATCTCAATGAATATCTTTGCAGTATTGCCTAAAAGTAAAAACAAGGGGTTAGCAAAATTAAAATACACTGAATGCCTTAAATCATAAGCCTGTCCCTTCTAGATTCTGTTACAAAAGCTGTAAATAAAATTGCTGCATATTTACATTTTTTAGGAACCATAAATAACTAGTTCATGTTTTTGTTCTAAAGTTGCTGAAGAAACTAAGTTTATATTTTGCTGCCTCCATGGCACTTAAACAAAACTGCTTTCTCCCCCCCCCAAAAAATCAATACAAGAATTTGAAAACTCTACAATGAAAGTCAAACTCGACTGTCCTGCCTAGCATAGAAATATTGAGTATGGGTATGTCAAGAGTTTTGTTTTTCCTTAAGGGCTGCTAATAATTTTTAAAATTTTAATCTTTGTTTTCAATTATTCTTCTTTTCCATTCTTCAGGTAATTCCAAATACAGGTCCCAGCAATTAATTAATAGCATTAAATTCTTGGTCCTAAAGGCTGAAAGAGATGCTTTTTAAAAAAGATTGCTTGTCACCATTATTAATAAATGATATTCTGTGCAAGATTTGTCATCAATTTTGCTTGTTACTTCCAATTCTATTCTATTATCCCTGGGATATTGGTTATATAGGTTTTGAATGGCATACTACTACTACTACTACTACTACTACTACTACTACTACTACTACTAATAATAATAATAATAATAATAATAATAATAATAATAATAGTAATAAAGTGGAAGGAACCTTGGAGGTCATATAGTCCAACCCCCTGCTCAGGCAGGAAACCCTATACCATTTCAGACAAATGGCTGTCCAGTTTCTTCTTAAAAACTTCCAGTGATGGAGCATTCATAACTTCTGCAGGCAGGTTGTTCCACTGATTAATTGTTCTAATTGTCAGAAAATTTCTCCTTAGTTCTAGGTTGCTTCTCTCTTTGGTCAGTTTCCATCCATTGCTTCTTGTCCTGCCCTCAGGCGCTTTAGAAAATAGCTTGACTCCCTCTTCTTTGTGGCAGCCCCTGAGATATTGGAACACTGCTCTCATGTCACCCCTCGTCCTTCTCTTCATTAAACTAGACATACACAATTCCAGCAACCATTCCTTATATGTTTTAGCCTCCAGTCCCCATCAGTTCAGCAACATTTGAAGACATTGTCTTCTTTCCTACATAGATGCTTCATTTTCTCTCTATCCAGCCTTTGACCAGATCCAACCTATTTCCAAACCAGTCATCTGTTGATGGCTTCTCCACACTAAATCTCCTCCCATTCCCAAGGTATTGTGCTGATGACTGGTGAGAGCAACAGACAGAATCCTGAGCCTCATTACACAATTTCCTTCCAATCTGTTGGTTTGGAAAGAGTACCAAATATAAATATTAGAAATAAAAAACCAAGCACAACCAAGCAAAAAATCAAAAGCACTCATATCTCTTTTCAGACTTTCTAATAAAACAAATTGGCACATTCTGGAAAACAGTGCAAAGTCAGTTTGCTGGAGGAAATCTCATTTGGAAGCAAGAAATTATATCTTTGCACAATTGATTCTTTTCCATGACACCTAGTTATGGCTATTTCAAAGAGCCATATGTGGGATAGGTTTATACATAATTGCCACTCTTATTATGTTGGATTATTTGTTTTTTTAGCACTGTGCTGAAAAAAGAGTTCTAAAGCTATAACTAGAATTGAAGCATGCCACTTTTAATATTGGCACTGAAATCAACAATATGTTTTCAAAATATATTGATAAAGTATAGGTTTACTGCTGAAATATGACATCAAAACATTATATGTTTTGGAGAAAGTCCACATACTGCTGAAAGAGTGCATTATATTATTATATTACATTACATTACATTACATTACATTACATTACATTACATTACAATACTATACTATACTATACTATACTATACTATACTGTACTGTACTATACTATACTATACTATACTATACTATACTATTATATTATATTATATTATATTATATTATATTATTATATTATATTATATTATATTATATTATATTATATTATATTATATTATATTATATTATATTATATTATATTATATTATATTATATTATATTATATTAATTATTATATTATATTATATTATATTATTATATTATATATTATTTTTATTTTTATTTTTATTTTTATTATATTATTTTTATTTTAAACATAATCCTGTATTTTTTAATTTTTACAAGGCCCACTATTTGGCTTCATAGCCTCTTCTCAATGCAACTTTTGATTGTTTTAAAAAAAATACAAAATGCAACTCTTGGCCACCCAAAGGTTTCAACAAACAGTTGAAAACAAAGAGAGAAAGAAGAATATGGACCAATATTTTTGCAACTATTAAGACAATAAAAAAATTGGATATGGAAGACTTTATAGAAATTACTGCCGCCTATGCTGCAGAAACAAACAAACAAAAAAAAGTATTGCTTGGATTTGACAAAGATTGTTTTACAAGCTGCACTGCATTTTCATGATGTGGTAACCAAGAACTGGTAGTTTACAGCAACACTGAAAATAGCAATGCCTGGATTTTATGCGGGTTTTTGCATTGCAGTTTATATATGTCATTCATCACCTCATTAATTAAAAGATTCAATCCACAATTATGGGTGGATGGGTGGGTGGCATATGATAGCACATCTGTAATGCTAGACATTATTTTGCAAGTATACAATTGCAGAATTTGAAATAAGACCTTATTGTACAATTAAATCAATTGGAGAATAAAGAGCAGCTTTAGGGAAAGGCTGGTGCAATCCCACTTTACCATACAGAAATGCCTATTCTGAAGGGACACTATAAAGAAAATATTTAAAAATAGAAATTTAGACCAGCTACTTTTAAACTTAATAAATCTATATAAGATGTAGGTTTTTAGTTCTAGTTTCAACATTTTAGCTAGAAATTACTGCATGCCTGTAGCTTAGTTCTGAAATGACAGCACTCATAAAATGTTAGCAGTGACAGACTAATAGAAGCAGAAAGGTTAAGTTAAATGTTTTCTGGAAAATATAAATTTTCACAAGCTATATGTACTGTGAATTAAGATTTCTTTAATATTTCAATAATACTTCAAGCTCAGAGAATTTTTCAGGGAATGGAATGCATTCCTAAGCATGTTTCCAAAATAACCACTGTGTGTACCAACATTGTTTGACTAAGCTATTGAAAGAAAGTTGACAGAATAGTTTTATTGATATTTCTGAAGACATGTATTATATCCCACTTCATAGGCAGGATCCCCCAAAATACCAAGTGGAAATGTCTATGGAGATTCTCAATCATCCAGGTCATGGTTGTCCCAAAGGTGCTTTTTCAAAAGGCAACTGGACTTTGTTCTTCCTTAAAGATGTTTTACTTCTTATCCAAGAATCTCCTTCAGTTGTGACTAAAGTTCTGACTCAGAACTGGAAAAGCTTCTTGGATGAGAAGCGAATTGTCTTCAAGAAAAAACAAAGTCCAGTTGCTTTTTGAAAAAGCACCTTTGGGACTACCAAGTGGAGATTAGTACTATGTTTTCCCGAAAATAAGACCTGGTCTTATATTTTTTTGCCTCCAAAAGAGGCACTAGGTCTTATTTTCGGGGGATGTCTTATTTCCCCCAACACCTGTCTCACCACTTGTTCTGCGGCTGCTTTTGGCTGCTCGCAGCAGGACATCACATGGTGCATTGCATCGGGGCTGCTGCCACGAGGTGAGGCAGGGAGGAGGGGGATCTGCCCCATGCCCCACGCACCCACTTACCATGCTGCAGATCTCCTGTAGCCATACCTCCCATGCCCCGACACATGTCACACCTCGCCATGGTGCCACCAACAGTCCTGTTAAGAAGCCTGGCTGCTGCCCTTTTTCTGCAGCCACTTTTGGCTTCTTACGGCAGCACAGTGCCACTGCCATGAGGCTTGATGGGGAGGGGATCTGCTGCATGTGTCCTGCTTACCATGCTGCAGGTGTCCTGTAGCCAGGCCTCCCATGCCCCAACACATGTCATGGCGGTGGCAACAGCCCCATCAAGGAGCCTGGCCGCTGCCCCACTTCTTCTGTGGCTGCTTTCGGCCACTCATGGCAGGACGGTGCTGCTGCGATGAGGCTTGGCAGGTGTGGGGGAATGAAGCAATTCACTCAGTTCCCAAGTGCCCCAACACTTTTCCCATGAACAGAGATCTGGTGGAGACTGGAAGCTCCGTCTGCTTGCGAATGGGGTGTCCATCATTGGAGGAAATGTGTCTGGGCACCTGTGGGGTGCTTGGGAACGAAGTGATCTGCTCAATTTCCAAGTGCCCCATAGGCACCCAAACACTTCCCCCTGCATCTGCCTCCGAGCTTAGACTTAGACTTAGACTTAGACTTACTGCTCTGTGCCAAGGGGCCAGCTTGTGCTGTCCACACTTACCCCCGGGCTTATTTTTGGGGTAGGCCCATCCCCCCCAAAATTAGGCTAGGACTAATTTTCAGAGTGGGTCTTTGTTGTGTCCTGAGCCTGCAAAAGCAGGCTCGGGACGTTGCAAGAGTCCCGGGCATTTGCAAAAGCTGCCTGGGACCAGACTGAGTGGCGCCGGCCTTGCGCGCATGCGCAAGATGGGAAAAGACCGCCTTGTGATTGGTTGGAAATGCCCGGGAATCAGAAGGTATAAATAGAGGCCTGCGTGCCTCTGCTCGGGTTGTTCGTAGTTTGGAAGCAGAGAATAAAGACTTGTTAGAAATGCTTCGTCTCAAGCGCCATTATTCTCCGGACTTAACACTGGCGACGAGGGTGGGATTCAGTCTATACAGCTAGGGAAGCTTGAAGACTCACCCAAAAGAAGTCCGGAAGAGGAAAACGGCGTGGAAGTCAGCGTTTATCCTGCCAGTACGAAATCGCTGGAGGGTGCGTGCGGCTGAAGAAGACTCTGATCCTCGATCATGGCGAAAGTTGGGCGTTTAGCGGAATTTGATGTCTCTCACCCCGAGAGGTGGGAATCATACGTTGCAAGAATCGAGACTTACTTCTGCGTAAACCAGATAAGGGAAGAAGGCTTAAAGGCTGCCACAATGTTGTGCGTTTGTGGGCTAGACGCCTTTGAGATCACCGAGAACCTAATCGCCCCGGCCTCGCAGGAAACGGTGTCATACTCCGATCTGAAGAAAGTTTTAAAGGAACACTTCCAGCCCAAGCAATCTGTCATGGCGTGGAGGCACACATTTCAACAGAGGGATCAGCGAGCTGGGGAATCAGCAAAAGAATACGTTGCAGCTTTGAGAAGAGCAGCTAAACCGTGTGATTTCAAGGACTTAGAGGAAAGACTGCGTGATCGTTTTGTGTGCGGACTGAGGAACAGAGACTTACAGCAGAAACTGTTCGCCAAGGAAGATGTCTCTTTCCAAGATGCTCTGCGAGAGGTTTCAGCAGAAGAAGCTGCAGGTGGGGTGGTCAAGAACATGCGGCCTAATCGAAGCGCTCCAGAGACCACCACCATCCACAAGGAAGACGTGCGAGAGGATTCGGAAGAAGATCCTGAAGAAGAGGTGGACAAGCTTTACCAAGCAGCTGGGAGGAGGTCCAAAGATCGTCAGGACAAGGGCCCAGCTGAGCTTCGTTGCCTCGGATGCGGTGGACGCCACAAGCGAGCGGAATGTCGGT
>NW_015387554.1:221182-250329 GCF_001527695.2 Protobothrops mucrosquamatus
AAACACACACTCCATGGTCTAGAATACATATAGATTATGCTGGGCCCTTTCAGGGACAATTCTTCCTGGTTGTTGTTGATAGCCATTCCAAGTGGCTGGAGGTCGTGCCTGTGTCTTCTACCACAGCTGCCAAGACTATTCAAGTGTTGAGAAACATTTTTGCTGCACACGGGCTGCCAGATGTTCTGGTGTCAGATAATGGTCCTCAATTTACTTCTACTGAGTTTCAGGGATTTCTACAGGCCAACATGATCCGCCACGCTGCTTCGGCTCCTTTCCATCCTTCCACCAACGGTTTGGCTGAACGGATGGTCCGCGTCGCCAAGGACGCCCTCAAGAAGCTGACTTACGGCAATTGGCATCACAGGTTGGCTGACTTTCTTCTAGCCCATTGTACTACTCCGTGCACTGCCACGGGTAAGTGCCCGGCCGAACTCCGTTGGGGTCGTTGGCTCGTGACTAAATTGGACAGGCTGCATCCGGAGCATGTAGCTTCACAGGTGTCTCAGCCACACCCACCACGGGTCCTGCGTGAAGGTGATCCTGTCTGGGCCAGGAACTACGGGCCTGGACACCTCTGGGTCCCAGCTGTGGTCTGCAAGGTCTCGGGGCCTCTGACCTACGAGGTGTCCCTGGACGACGGCCACGTTCTTCGCCGCCACATTGATCAACTACGTGTGAGGCGGGACTCGCCTGGGGTTCCTCCTCAGTCTCCTCTAGGGGGGGAGGAGGAATAGGGAATGCATTCTGGGAATCAGAATCAGCTGCCAACAACAGTTGTGGGGAACGACACGGGTACTCAACACCCAAGTTCCACAGGAGATTCAGGTAGCAATTCATGGGGAAGGGGGCACACAGACACCCACACACACTCCAGCCTGGGAGTCCCACCAGAGGTATACTAACTATCCACACCTCACAAACAATGCTCCAGACATGGAGAAGGACTGGGAGCATACTCACAACTCACAACATACAAGAGAGCAGGCAAAACAAAGGGGTAACAGGTCCTTTGCAGAAATGCCTCATAGAAGGATGTCCCCACGCATAAGGGCTAACAGGGAGGCTTCCCTAGACCCTATCACTACAGAAAGGTGCCAGGAAAACCACACTCCATCAGGAAACATGGAGATGAGTTCAGAGGGGTTGGAAAACTCCATAGGTGGTAGGTCAACCAGGTATAGCGATCGACAGAGTCCTGACTTCTCGAGCCTAGGAGATGGGCAGGAAAGTCAAACAGAAGTCACGAGACAACCACAGGTCAATTCACCTATTGTGGGAAGCAACGGGGAAAACACTACAAGCTCTCCAGGTCCGAGAAGGTCACTAAGGGTCAAAGGCCCTCCCAAATACCTTGCAGATTACGTAAGGTGAGCATGTATATATTAATAATTGAACTAGAGGTCCAGGCTGGTTGACTCTACGGAAACGATGTGGGGGCCATCGGGTCTCTGTACGACGGAACAGCCCCACACCTTACACACACAATGTGACCTTAATACAACAGTATTTATACAAATCATTATTATGATGGTGTCCATGTTGGGCGCAGTATTATTTCATCTAGGGGGGAGGGGTGTTGTGTCCTGAGCCTGCAAAAGCAGGCTCGGGGCGTTGCAAGAGTCCCGGGCATTTGCAAAAGCTGCCCGGGACCATACTGAGTGGCGCCGGCATTGCGCGCATGCGCAAGGCAGGAAAATACCGCCTTGTGATTGGTTGGGAATGCCCGGGGATCAGAAGGTATAAATAGAGGCCTGCGTGCCTCTGCTCGGGTTGTTTGTAGTTTGGAAGCAGAGAATAAAGACTTGTTAGAAATGCTTCGTCTCAAGCGCCATTATTCTCCGGACTTAACAGTCTTATTTTTGGGAAAACATGGTATTCTACTCTTCTGGATCAATGAATCCATGGAATCTTTTTCCGTTTCTTCTGCCTCGATCTAATTGTCCCATGTTTTCTTCAAATATTTAGAGTTCTATTGTCAAAGAAGTTATGACAAAGAACAATCCATTATATCTGTAGATAGACTTAATAACTCAGAGATATGATTACAGCCTACGCCACCTAAAAATAATTAATATTTTCAGTGTTACCCTAACTTTCATAAAACCAGATTTTTCACAATTCAGTAACATGCTATGAGCTTTTTTGTATACTAATGTGCCATATAAAATGATTGCTTCAGTGTAATTTTTTTTACCCTGTCATCAGTCTTGTTTGACATCAATATAGTTATAAGCAAACACAAAGGGGTATTATCGCCATGGCTGCTACAAACAAAGGAATAAGTCATATGGTGCTGTTACTTGGCAACTATATTGTGAAGAGCAGTTCAAGAATTTTTAATTCTGTGTCATATACAGTAATGAAAATTGCTCTGATTTCTGATATCAAACTCTTAAAACGTTTCTTCCTCTTAGATATGGATTATATGGATACTTTCAAATATCTATCCAATTAATCTTCACTGACATTTAATTAACATTCTTCATTTTGCATCATCATTTCATTCTTATATATGGCATATATTTTATTGGTTTTTGCATAGCCATGAGTCATTCAGTATTTAATTCTAGCCTTCTAACAAGGTTGTAAAGAGTAGCTGACCATAATAAAACATCTGCTTGACAATATAGTAATATAGTCTTGCTCTCCAGTGCATGTTAAAATCCCATATCTTGTTCTTTTAGGTACATAGGGAAAAAAGAATATTGCAGGAGAGAATATTAATATTATTAATAACAACAAAGCATTATACAAAACCCCCAAAACATATACTGAACCCCATAGCTTCCAACTGATTCTAATAGAAAACAAAGGAGCAATATAGGATTATAGCAGCAAACTGAATAAAAAAATCCTATTATTAATTGTACAAGAGAGGTAATTTAACAAAACTTTGATGTTTTAAATATCAGACTTTGGCTTTAGTGTAGGGGTGTAAATTTATTATATCTACAAATCATGAAAAAAATAACACTCCAATCAAAACTACACATTTCCTATATCGTGCTTTCAGCTCTCAAAATTTTGATTAGTATCTAGAGATGCCCTTCTGTTAATGGAAGACCTGTTCATCAAAAGCTATTTTTGACTTAATGAAAAATGTGACACAAAAAAAATAATCCAAATTCAATGAACATCTGTTTGCAAAAACATATTTCATTAGATTTTAATGGCACTTTGGTCTCTGTATGCCACAGCATGCATGTTCTTTATTCCACAAAGGAACTAAAAAAAAAATCTACCAGATTTTTGTACTGATCATCAGGAGATATTTAAAGTACTTAGAGATTCATAGAATCAATTGTCAGGAAGAGACCTTGGAGTTTTTCTAGTCCAGGTCAAAGAAGGGAGGGTTCTGAAACACCAAAGTTGAGGACACAGCTGACAAGGTAGGCAGTTATATACAGTGCTTTTTTTCTTAAAAAAAAAAAAAGGTGCTGGAACTCACACACGTCATACAACCCGCCTTGCCTACCCTACAAGGTTCCATCCCCAAAAAAAGGTGCCGGAACTCCGTTCTGAGTGTTCTATGAGAAAAAAAGCCCTGGTTATATAGATAGGAAATACAAGAGTCAGATCATTAAAGAGTGCCAACTACAGACTAAGATAACAGGATAACAGAGTTGGAAGGGACCTTGGAGGTCTTCTAGTCCAAGCCCCTGCTCAGGGAGGAAGCCCTATTCCATTTCAGACAAATGGTTGTCCAATTTCTTCTTAAAAATCTCCAGTGTTGGAGCATCCACAACTTCCAGAGGCAAGTCAGTCTGCTGATTAATTATTCTAACTGGCAGGAAATTTCTCCTTAGTTCTAGGTTGCTTCTCTCCTTGATTAATTTCCACCCAGTGCTTCTTGTCCTGCCTTCAGGTGCTTTGGAGAATAGGTTGATCCCCTCTTCTTTATGACAACTCCTTAGATCAGGGGTTCCCAACCAGGGGTGCTTGCATCCCCTGGGGGTGCAAGACGATATTCCACAGGGTGCGAAAATTGGGGTTTTCAAAATTATAGTGTATATGCATAATTTGTTGCCGTTATTTCAAACTTTTGTGAGGGGTGCGAGATTATATCAGAAGTGTTCTAGGGGTCCAGGGTATAGATATTGCCTTAGATATTGGAACACTGCTATCATGCCACTCCTAGTCCACTCCTAGATACTTTTATGCCAATACAAAAAGTATGGGAAACAAACAAGAAGATCTGGAGATCCTAGCCCAGGAATATAAATATGATGTCATAGATATTACTGAACATGGTGGAATGATGCACAGTGCTGGAAGGCTACAACTTATATATATTAAAAATAATGCTATACCTGGTTTGACCTTACCTTGGTACATGCTGGCTGCCTTTAAAAATTGCCTAACAAATATAGTTTTTGATCTTAATGGACCTCTGGTAATGTTCTCATAATCTCCTTCTCTTTTTTAAATTTATTTTATCGCTCTCAGCTTTGTGACCTCCCCCTTGACTTGCAATATTTCTTTCAGTCTATTTATTTATTTATTTTTTAAATTATTTTTTCTCCAGGAACCAAAACTTACTAAACAAAAAATATAATTCTAGTTAAACTTATGTAATAAAATCAAATAAATATAAAACTAGGCAGGAACAAGGCTGTTCTCCAAACCTAAAACAATATGAACAATATAGGATTAGAATGCATTTAAATACTATTTAAAAGCCTGGGAAAACATCTGCTGCCAAAAGGATGCTAATATGGGTACCAGTAGACCAGAACTCACTATTTTAATAAACAGGGTGTTCACTACAGGAAATGTTCCCTTCTCTTGCTCAGAACCACCACAATGACTTTTATGGGAGGACCTTGGGGAGGGTCTCATTTTAAGATCTTAAGGTCCAGGTAGGTGCATACAGGAAAAGGTGCTCCTTTAGGTAATCTGCTCTAAAGCTGTGAGGGTTTCAGTAGACCAGCAGCTAGACTGCATGGCAAAGTACCAGCATAATATAAGGAGCCCTGATAGTGCACTGATTAGAATGCAGTATTGCAAGCAAGCTCTGCCCACATCCTAGAGTTTGATCCTGATGGGCTCAAGGTTGATTCAGCCTTCCATCCTTCCTAGGTCAGTAAAATGAGGACACAGATTGTTGGGGGCAATATGCTGACATTGTAAAGCACCCAGAGAGTGCTGTAAAACAGGGGTTCTCAACCCCCGCTCCGTGGACTGGTACTGGGCCGCAGCACACCAGCAACTGACGCTGGAAGACCAGTTGTCGGCCGTGACCAGGGGGGCGTTTTATCAGGTACGCCTGATTCACCAGTTGCGGCCTTTTCTGGACCGGGACGCCCTACGCACGGTCACTCACGCACTTGTCACCTCCCGCCTGGACTACTGTAATGCTCTCTACATGGGGCTCCCCTTGAGGAGCACCCGGAGGCTCCAGCTGGTCCNGCTTTAAGGTGTTGACTATCATCTTTAAAGCGCTCCATGGCATCGGACCCGGATATCTTCGAGACCGCCTCCTGCCGCAGAGTACCTCCCATCGACCGGTACGCTCCCATAGAGTGGGTCTCCTCAGGGTGCCGTCAGCCGGACAGTGCCGGCTGGCGACCCCAAGAGGGAGGGCCTTCTCTGTGGGAGCTCCCACCCTCTGGAATGAACTGCCCCCAGAGATCAGGGTTATCCCTGATCTCCCTTCCTTTCGCCGCGCCCTCAAGACTTGGTTATTCCAGCTTGCAGGACTGGCCTAGGGCAATTTTTAGGGGGGTTTTAATTATATTTTAAAATTCGACAAATATTTAAATATTCCTTTTAATTAATTTTAAATTTGTATTGTTTTGTATGTATTTTAAATAGATTGTCAGCAGCCCTGAGTCCTACGGGAGAAGGGCGGGATATAAATCCAAAAAATAAATAAATAAATAAAATAAACTGGGCCACGTAAACAAGTGAAGTCCCATCTGCTGGATGCAGGCAGCACACAAAACCACGCCCCCTCTGGTCTGCAGAAAAACCGTTCTCCACAGAACTGGTCCCTGGTGCCCAAAAGGTTGGGGCCTCTGCTGTAAAACACTGTGGGGTGGTATATAACCCTAAGTACTGTAGCAATTGCTATAATATGATTATATGAGCTGATCTCAGTAAGCTTTATTTTGAACCAAGTAAAAATTCCAGTCTTCCAAGGCAGCAACACAAGCAATCCATTGCAATAATCCAGGGGGAAGTTACTGGAGTATGAAAAACTGTGGTGAGGTTGTCTCTGTCCAGGAAAGGGTACAGTTGATAAATGAACTGGAATTAATGAAAGACATTCAGTATCGATAAGGCCAACTGGGTCTCTAGTGACATTGTGCAATGGACTGTGAAAATAACCTTGAGGAAACAGCAGTAAGAACCCCAACCAAGACAATGGTCAGATTAAAAAAAAATCAAAGTCCAAAGCAGAAATGTGAGGTGCTTGCAAAGAATCAGTTATTGTAACCATTTAATAATTCATATTCTGGTCTTCCTCAAAGGGCTGACATAGGGATCAAAACTATGTACCTGTTGAGATTAAAGATCTTGATAATAATATGCAAGAGGTTCTTCTCTAGGCAAAGGAGGATGAAACAGCCTCAGATAGGGTTTCCTTGATTCACTTGGGTAGAAAGAGAACAAACTTTCACCCTCATCCTACATCGGATCGGAGCTACAGATATTCGCCATTATTACTTGCTATAGTGCATACACTTCTTCACCAAAAAGCTAATATTTTTTGAAATCTAACTGTTTGAAGTTACAAGTTGGCACTGAAAAAAGTGACTTATGATCATTTTTCACATCTATGACTGTTGCAGCATCCCCATGATCATGCGATCAAAATTCAGACACTTGGCAACTGACTCATATTTATGACGGTTGCACTGTCCCGGGGTCATGTGATCATTTTTGCAACCTTCTGACCAGCAAAGTCAATGGGGAAAAGAGGTTTTTCAGCAGACCGGAGGGTGCGTGGTTTTGTGTGCTGCCTGCATCTTGTGGGTGGAGCTTTGCTTGTTTGTGCAGCCTGGTTGCTGGCATGCCACAGCCTGGTCCATGGCCCAGGGGCTTTGTTCTCTAAGCAGGTCTGGCCTCTCCTGTGATCTTCCAGTCATTTCACATGATGCTTTTTTTCGTACTTAGCTTCCAAGCAGGAGAGGTGTGTTTTGAATGTTTTACAAATTGGCTGAAAAGCTGTGAAGCCAGGAAGAAGAAAAACAACTATTTCTGCATAGATGTCTTGTTAGCAATCCCAGGAAAGGAGCTTTGATCCCCAAAATATCACTTTGTTCACAGATCAGAAAAAGAGACAATCAAAGCAAAAACGGCCAGTATGAATACACCATGAACATTATACGCCAAAAGAAAAATGCTCTTTTATGAAAGTTCTGGCACCATATAAAAAAGGATTACCTTTTTTATAATTAAAATTATGGCAAGCAGGCATTAGAGTGAGGCCCTTGCGCAAACCAGTGCGGTTTGAGCAGGTGGATGGGTCCCTACTGGGAGGGGTGCCTGCCACATACCTTACCGAACCAGTATGGATGAAATTAGGGGAACATTGGGAGATGATTCATTTCGTGGTGGTCCCCTCCATGACAGAGGCCGTTATCTTAGGCTTAGCCTGGTTGGATAAATGGTGGGAAGGGGGTTACCGAAGAGTTCGAATTGGTGTGGGTCCCCAGCCACCTCCCCATGAGCAGGTCCAAATGGGAAAAGAGAGTGAGAATAAACAAGTAAACAGGGAGATGGGGGATGTTGCCTTTCCATCGGAATACACCGACCTCGCAGAAGTATTCGACAAACAGGAATGTGATGTATTACCACCTCATCGTTCAACTGTTTGTGCCATCGATATCATGGCAGGTGCAAACTTCCCAAAGCCCCGCATGTACACTATGACCCCGAATGAGATGGCTGAGTTGAGGAGGTATATTGATAAGAATTTGGCGAGAGGTTTCATCCAACCCGCCCGCTCACGGGTTGTGGCCCCTGTCTTATTTAAGGAGAAAAAGGATGGGGGGGTTGCGCCTCCGTGTGGATTTCTGGGGTCTAAATGGAGTATGTGTGGAGAAATTATATCCCCTTCCGCTCATGAAAGACCTCTTAGCCCATTTAGCTAAAGGAAAGATCTTCACAAAACTTGATTTGCGGGAAGCGTATTACAGGGTACGCATAAAAGAGAGGGACGAATGGAAGACTGCATTCAACAGTCCATTGGGGAGTTTCCAATACAGGGTGATGCCGTTCGGGTTACAGGGGGCTCCTGCTGTGTTTATGCAGCTAATAAATGAAGTGCTGCATGAGCATTTGTACCAAGGAGTTCTTGTATACTTGGACGACATCCTCATTTATACGGCTAACAAGGAAGATCAAGTGCAGTTAGTCTGACAGGTTCTGCATAAGCTCCTCAATGCACAATTGTATGTTAAGATGTGAAAGTGTGCTTTCCATCAAACCAAATTGGATTACCTTGGGTACCGAATATCTGGGGGGTGGGGGTGGAGATGGATCCAGCGAAAGTGCAGGCTGTCCTGGACTAACAAGCGCCACGAACGCGCCATCAACTGCAGAGTTTTCTCGGTTTTGCAAATTTTTATCGACAGTTCATTCCATCTTTTGCTGAAGTGGCCTTACCGTTAACGGAGTTACTTCGTACAAAAGCCACGGGTAACAAATCACAGCCGAACCAACTGTTACCCTGGTCGCTTAAGTGCCAACAGGCATTTGAGACTTTAAAAGCCTTGTTTTCAAGGAAGCCAGTCCTACGACATCCCAACCCAGAGGACCCCTTTGTAGTACAAACGGACGCTAGTGACGTGGCAGTAGGGGCGGTACTCTTACAAAGGAATGAACAGGGGAGTTTGCAACCATGTGCATTCACCTCACATAAGTTAACCAATGCCGAGCGAGGGTAGGCGATTTGGGAGAAGGAGGCATTCACCATGAGGTGGACGTTGGCCACATGGCGCCATTTCCTAGAAGGAGCAAAAGAGACTTTCGAAGTGTGGACTGACCACAAAAATCTTGAGGCATTGCAAACACCTCGGCAACTAGCTCCAAAGCATGTAAGATAGGCATTATATTTCCAGCGTTTCCAGTTCCGGTTAAAGTACGTACCGGATGGGAGGAATTTTCTTGCGGATGCATTGTCACGGAAACCACAGTACAACAGCAAGCGGGAGGAGGTGGTACAGGCCCTTATACCTCCCCCTAGGCAGTCGAAGGATAGAATTTTGGTAGTACGACCTGTGGAAGACCTGGTACGGAATCTGCAAGGCGCACTCCTAACGGATCCATGGTTAGCGGGCCATCCCCATATTTTGACTATGAGGGATGGGGTGGCGTGGAAGGGTGATAAGGTATATGTCCCACAATCCTTACGGGTGGAGGTTCTTTGGTGAGGCCACAATGTTAAGTCGGCCGGTCATTTTGGGTTCTTAAAAACCCTGCACCTGCTCAAACGGCAGTTTTGGTGGGCTGGGTATGAAAATGGACGTAGAGACATATGTCCGAGAGTGTTCCATGTGTGCGACTACAAAACCTCACGTAGGAAAACCATCTGGCCTGCTACAACAGGTATCCGACCCCAATCGTCCATGGGAAGAAATTGGCATGGACTTTATAGTCGACATCAGCTTGGCAGTTAGCCAAACTATTTATAACACATATCTATTGCCTACACGGAGTGCTCCGTTGCATCATATCCGACCGGGGTGTGCAATTCACCGCTCGATTCTGGAGAGATTTCATCACATCTATCGGTTTGTCCCAAGGTCTGAGTTCTGCATTCCATCCCAGCACAAACGGAGCAGCTGAACGCGCCAACGCAATGGTCGAATGTTACATGCTTACATCAATTATCAACAGACGAATTGGGCTGACCTCCTACCATTCGCTGAGGTGGCATATAACAACACCATCCACAGCAGCACAGGGTTCACTCCTTTCCGAGTCGTACACGGGGCGGAGTTTGTCTCTATTCCCGAATGCCCTCAGGGAGACCTTGGGTCATAACAACCCCCCGAGTGGATGCTCCAAATTAAAAGTGTATGGAAGTCGGTAAAGAAAGAGTTACAGAAAGCAGAACAGACATCAAAAAGACAAGCCAACAAGAAACGAACTCCACAAAAACCCTTCCAGGTCGGCAATGAAGTTTACCTATCCACTAAATATCTGAAGCTGCACAGGCCATGTAAAAAATTGGGTCCAAAATATATTGGGCCATTCAAGATAGAACGGGTCATAAATCCAGTAACGGTAAGGTTACAGTTGCCCCGCAACCTTGGCAAAGTGTACCCGGTCTCCATAGTGGTCTTCTGAAACCAGTAACATGTACAAAAAAACCCCGGTCCAATTGGGGGGGGTCATTATGAAATCTGGAAAATACTTGATTCCCGGTATCAGCGGGGGCGGGTGCAATACCTGGTACAGTGGAAAGGATACCCAATATCCGAGACATCATGGGTGGGGGAGGCAGATGTCAATGCACCACGGTTAATACACCGATACCATCACAAACATCCCCAGAAGCAAGGGGGGAGGGGAACTGTGCCAACTTCCACAACACCAACCTAACTATATGTTTTGCCTACTTCCAGGAGGACACCTGGTAGGGGGGCCGCCTGTCAAGCCCTCCCAGGCTCGACATACAAGAGGGGGGAAGGTGAAGAACAGCACAGTGGAGGAAGAGGAAAACCAGCACTGGGTCCAAGGCAGCTCATCATCTCGATGAGGGAGAGCAAGCCGCGATACTCCAGCGGGGCATTCGGGCCGCCAAACAGCTGACGGGCGGTTCCGGAAGGCATGGGAAGCTGCGCCTGTGCAGAAGGAGTTTGAGCCGCCGAACAGCTGACAGGTGGCGAACCAGAGAGAGCGCTGTCAGGGCAGGATGTCCCCAGAGGAAACCTCATTCATGCGGACAAACTGGATCAGCTGCTTCTTCTAATTACGGCCAGGTGCTGGTTGGATGATAGGAGGGTGGGGTTGTGGGATGATTGATGGGTGGGGTTGTGGTTTGTTGGGCGGGGGTGCGGTTGCTAGCTAATTGGGTGGAGGGTGGGGTAGCATTAGCACAAATGTATTTAAACAGCGCTGGGAGGCAGTTGCTCCCAGCGCGAACTTTGTATAGCAAAGAGCCTTGTTGCTGTAGGTCTCTCCTGATGCCAACATTTGCCTTAAAGTAAACCGCTGCTGCTTGAGTCGAGTTGTCTTCGTGTCCTTCTTTACTCAAGGTCCCGGTAGGATTGTTGACACAGTATTTCATCTGAGACCTGGTTTACAAGAACGTACTTTTATATAGAACCCATCCAAGTTATGGTGGAAGGACACCTAACTTGGTTCCTATCAAGCTCCTTATTTCCAAGAATATATCTGGGCTCCAAATTAGATACATATAAAAACAGAGATAGTTGTGGGCTATGTCAGTTTATCCCCTATGCCCCTCCTCCTATCAAAGGTAAATTAGAGTGTTATTGAAGAGAGTATGCTGAGAAATTCATGAGGGTGATGGGTAACAATCTCATGTTTCAATAAATGGTTATTACATGGCTAGCTATGGATAACATTTCAGTTATTCCATGGCAGCTTCTCAAAATGTCAGATCATATTCATCAGCTAAGATGCTCTGAAGTCTCTGATAAGAAAGGAATATGATGGTTCTCTCTGTAATAGCATCTACAGCACGGGTGTCAAACTTGCCACGTCAAGTGATGTGTTGCGACGTATTGCAACTTTTTTTGCATTGGCAGAGCTGGGGTAGGTGCAGCCTCTGTATGATGCAACCGGCCCATGGGCCGGCAGTTTAATACCCCTGATCTAAAGGTTGAGCCCAACATTTCTGTTGTCAAGTGATGCAGTTGTTAAGTGAGTTTTGCCCCATTTTATAGTCTTTCTTGCCAATGTTGAGAGATTTCCCTGGCAATGTTCAAGGACTAAGAATAGCAGAAGGGCATGCATATACAATATATTAAAAAAGATCTGAATGTATAAATTTGGCTAATAAAGAAAAAGAAGCTTCAGAATACTGTTTTATATTATTTAATGCTGTTTTAGCACATAAAGTTTTTTTCAAGTTTCCCACTTTCTAAAATGCCTGATCCCCTGTTATATTAATTATGTTAAATTTCTTGTCTTCTATAGTAAAAGGCAAGAAACTTAACATTAGATAGATATTCACTGAAATACAAATACTGTATACATTTATTTCCCCTGGAAGAACTAGCAATTCTACGGGAATGAAAGGTATTATTTGTTAATGTTATTTTTTAAAAAATAATTTCAGTCAATCATTTCATCTTAAGTATCATTTGTAGCATATCATTTAGGAACTAAAAAAAATTACAAGGACAAACCTTTGTAACAAAAATATAAATGAAATGCGAGAAGTTTTTGTTGTCCTTGTAAAAAAAAAAATCTTAATTGCTTTGAAGTTCATTGTATTTAGCCAAATGTTTGATGTTCCTGCAAGATTTATTATGTAATATTTTGGTTCATGATTATTATGATTTAAAGTCAAATGGAACACTTGTAAATGTTGTTTACAATACATCCTGTCTCATTATTTCTTTGAAGTTTATTCTTTATCCTTAAAGCATACTTTATAGTAGAAAATTATAACCGTATGAGCTCCTTTACACAAAATTACATGAATGATCCATTTAGTAATTCAATAGGACTTACAATTACTATTCTCCAGGGTTTCATATAATGGACTTAGGATCCCTGGCATACAAACAATGTCACATTGAAATCAAGGCCTTTTCCATTAAAGTATTCTTTATTAACTGCATAATGTGTTTATAATGGGCAACAGTCAATAAGGGAGACAATCCAATTCTTCTGTAATGAATATATAAGAACAAACCCAAGTTTTTATTACATTTCGTTTCTGCTATAAACTGGAAGGTAAATAGAAATTTGCAAATTAGTTTGGTCTAAAAGTTATATAGCCAAAAGGAAAAGAAGCAAAAGTGGTTTCTTTTCTGTAGGGAAAGTAAATTAAAAAGAAAAAAAATATGCAATCTTTCTATTTTTGTGTAAAAATAGAATAACCTATAAAATACTATTCTTTGCTTTATTACTTTAGCTCATTGAGTTTGGTAATTGGGTTGAAGCAAATAGATCTTCATAAATCAGAATGTCACACACATTATGATCATTTCAATTTATAATTCATTCTTATTTAATTCTAAGAATGTTTATTTAAGATTATCAAAAATTGCCAGATACCTTATGTCAGTGGCTCTCAACCTTTTCTTCACCACGGACCCCCTTTAAATACTTTTGTGAATTTCAACAACTAATACAATGGACCACGGCCATGGCCATGGAACCCCAAGACTTAGCTCAAGATTTAAAGCATAACATTTCTTCAAGCTTTTGTGGACCACCTGTGACATCGTGCCCCCCCGCAATGCTGGGACAATTATCTGTCCTGTTTTGACTTTCCCCAGTAGATGATATTAAACACTAACCCCTGTCCAAAAAACAAAAGCTGCGGAGTTGGGAAGATATGCCTCAAAAGTCTTGAAGAGATCATTGGAAAATGTAAGGCTGTATAACTTTCATTTTCAATGTTGACAGAAATAGAAATTGAAAATTCTATTGGTATATGTTAATAAGTCTTAGATCTATTCAATCCTAGGTCCTTCTGGCTTTGCTTATTAGTTGTTGAAATTAGCAACTAATCAAATAAGCTTTGGTGCTGACATAGCTTGTTTACCCTTCATTTCTTTGGGAGGAAAAAATATAAATAAAAACATACTGTAAGCACTGAACTGCTAAGAAGCAGGAAAAATAAAGGCACTCTCCCCCATGAAAATTGCTGGAGCAACTAGTTTTCAGAAATTATGGTGTCTCTCCATAGCTTTCTACCTCATTGTTAAGAACTGCAATGTTTAATTCTTGTTTTTCATTTAAATAATGATTTTTTTTTCTGGAATAATCCTAAGAAACTTTTAACATTGAACTTATATCCCCATTTTCTGGAATGCTCATATCTTTAATGAAAATAAAATGAATATATTTTATTCATTTTATATTTTATATATTGCTCATGATATTCCATATTATATCAATATTATAGGATGACATATGTCCTGAGATTTGAAGAGGGTGGACCTTATTCCTATCTTGTTGATTCAAGGGTTTATACCCCCTATGTTTAGCATAGCAGATATAATCAAATAAAAGGTTAATTTTATTTGTTAATTTTATTTTATTTAATTTTTCAAGAAAAGAACAACAGATATCATATCCAATTTTTGGGAAGGAAGGAAGGAAAGAATAAAAGAAGGAAAGAAGGAAAGATAAATTAACTTACTTTTGGATGGCACTGGCAAATTAGAACGGACTACTATCAATGAATCTGCTTGCACCCGAAGCAAATATTTTTTTGCAGTTTCATAATCCAGAGATTTTTGAATGGAGATAACTCCTGTTCTATTGTTAATGGTAAACATCCCTAGAATGCAGAAAAGAAGGTGTTATAGACATTTTAGGCATGGATAAAATAGCTTCTTTAAAATTGTGCTGTATATCTGAAAAAGAATATGTTAAATTTACTTTTTTCCATTTTGGATTTTTTACTTTCACCCTCCACCCCCTCTTCCTTAAAAATATACTCTACTGAGACCAAATGCAAGGCCACTTTAACTTACCATCTTCATTTCCTGAAACAATGGAATAGACAATTGTTTGATTCAAGGCAGCAGCTGTTACCACAACCACTTGGGTTCCTTTGGGGGCACCTTCATGCACAGGTGGGGGCCTACAGAATTAGTTGAAATAGATTGTTATTTATTTTGGTCACATTGTCAATATTCTCCTGATATATTCAATATATCTATGAAACTGAAGTAGAAATGGAAAGTTACATGTAAACCAATCAAAGGAATGAGAATAAAGCATCAACATTTGCAGAAATTAACACAGACAGTGTGAATGGCAAATAAGTGGAATACATTTTCAGTAGTTTAATAAATAGTGTAGTCCTATTCAACTTTAAAAGCCAAAATCCATCTAATCTAGCAGGCTATTTCCCACTATCCGGTCTGCTGACTCTGAAAAGTGCACAAGTAGGAAGACACAATACATTCAGGCTTTCATAATTGTTGTTGCTATTTTCCTAGGATCATTAGATCTCTGATTATGGAAACATCAAATAATGACAATAAAGTTTATTTTCATGGCACCCCAAGAACATCAGTGTCTCTCAAATTTTCATGGGGTAGAGCACTGCCAAGCAAAGGTGCTGTCATAGAGAGGTTGCATTCATAAATGCAAGATGGGCAACAGAGAAGGTAGTCGAACAACATTCTTATCACAGATTGTTTAGGGGTTTGATGTCATAAGCAGAACCTGAAACCTAATTAATAGCACTGTAGTTTCTTTAATTGCATTTAGCAAGTTGCTTACACTGAGTTTAGGCATTATCAATCATATGAGGTAGTCCAGATTAAGAAACAGATGCCAGGTGATCTACTTTTATTTACATCTTGCAAATCTAAGTGTGTTACTCCTTAACTTATAGCTTCAGTTGAATTTGAATTCAGGGCCTATCTGATCCCTTCCTCATCAGGACTTCTGCAATGTTTATCTGTTTGTTGCCTTGGTAACAGATCTTCTCTGTCTCCATCAAAGTCATCCTCTTTATTCTCTACTGAAGTAGAGCTGAGCATCAATTTACTGATGATACCAAAACTTTTCATGACCAACTCCAGGATGTTCAGATAGCTGTTGAACAACCATTGCTATGAGGCATCTCATGGCATAGCCACCATTGTGCAGAGGAACAACTGCTATTTTCTGTGTCTATCTCTGTAAGTAGAAGTGAAAATTGCAGCTCACAGTTTAAAAAGATATTGTGCTTGACAATTGCAAAAGCAGCTGAAAGATTGGGCAGGATAAATAGAGCCACACTTCCTTTTTTTCCTATTTTCCAGCAAAACTTATCTTCAGTCTGATTCTGTTCCCAAACTAGGCCCAAATTAAGCTACCGAGACTGTTAGTATGACAGTGACAATGACGATAGTTGAAAATGACAATGGTTGCATATATTTTATTCTCTCAAAACTTTTGCCCTGAAAAGTTTGTTTTTTATGACTTGAAATAGTTGATGAAATCCTTTGGATCCATAGAAGATTTCAGAAAGTGGGAACTACTGCTTTTTTTAAAGCCCCACAGTACATTTATGCAAAAAGATGCTCATCGCTCAAGTTAACTCAAATAAGCTGAGATGGTCAGGAATAAAACTGCTGTTGACTCAAAAAAGGGAATCTCATTAAATTATAGCAGATGAAGCTCCAAACATTTCAGTGTCATCTGTGTCAAAAGTAAGCATGAAGATGAACTCCCCCTCTATCAAATTCCTCTCGTATTTCTATAATGGATATTTGAAACTTCAACATCATCATCATAACTTCTTAATCATCCTGAACAGCTGTGCTAGCTAGCTATTAAGATTCAATCTCAGAAGTATATTATCTTAGAAACCTTCTTATTCTTGCAGGGGGATTTATGCTAGATCAATCTTCCCCTTGTAATTGTGTGATCATGCTGGGGGAAAGGTAAATTGATCATCCTGTTCCTATGTGAATATTTGATGATAGCCTCTGTAAACTCAATGCTGCACGGAGATCATACAATACCACACTAAGCTTCCTAATGAAGCTAGCATCTTCAATATAAATGATGACTTGTATCCCAGGACACAATAATTGAATTCTCCAACCATCTGAGACTAAATCTATCAGCATGGCCAGGGAAGTTATTACAATATATCCACTTACAGTCTATGGGTCAGAACTCATTCCTATTTCATTTCTATCTATCCCCTCTGACTTAAAAACAAATCTCACCTTTCCCTGGGTTCTGCCATACTCGCAAGAGGGAGGGGGGATGTGCCTGTGGAGTTATTGCTTTCCCTTCCTCTATTCGCTACAATGTAACCTTTTGCTTCGTTTATTGCCTCTCAGAGGAAGGTGTGAAGAAGCCGCTGATCATCGCTGTGTGAACTGGAGATAGGCCGATGTTATCTCCCCTTTTCCCATGATGGACTTAACACCTGGGGATTGGCCCATACCAGACAGGCGGACTATGGGGTGGAGTCTAATTTGGGGATACCTTACTCTATTACTCTGCACAGGAAATCTCAGATCCTGTCTATTATGCCTGCTATCAACTACTCTTAATAAAAGTTCCTGTTGGAAGAAATTGTCTCCAAGAGTTCTGCTTTCTTAAGATGTGGGGTTGAAGTGGGTCCTTACATTAGACAGGATCTGCAGTAATAGTCAACCTGGAAGGAAGACCCTTACCAGGAGACTTTGCAAAATCTACAATGTCGGATGACGGGTCAGGGAAGGAAGAACCCAGCATGAAAGGGGAGCCCCCCCCTCTGGCAGGGACCCTGCCAGCTGTCGGGATCTGAGTCGTCATACTCCTCAGAAGAAGAAGTGGTGGAAACTTGCAACCACAAACCTTGGTGGTCAATGAGTGTTGGCAAGAAAGACGAGTGGGAAAAGAAATTGAGGAAGATGACCCTGAGACGGGACAGCCACCAACCCGGATGGAAGCAAGAGATGAAGAAATACCTGCACCTTAGCGAAGAGGAAGGAGGTTGTGCACAGCACTCGAACTGGATCCTAGAGAAAGCTATTGACCTGATGAAAGGAACCCTTGGCTCTTTCGGGGAGGAGAAACCTGAACCCCGCAGCTGCACCAATACCTTGGGCTGCAGCCGGAGAGATACTGAGGGGGAATCAGAAACTGTAGTTCCAGGGATGTCTGCTGAGACAGCAGCTACCACTTCGGCAGCCCCCACTGCCCACCGACCTGCAGATGGCAATCAGGATGGGAGACAACACTCTCGGCGGTGAAGGCAACAATCCATCCGTTGGTGGAGAAGGCACCGATCCATCCAAAGATTCCCGCTGCTGGACATGAAATTCAGGGGGGAGTCGCAACACTTGGGGTTGTTCCTAACCCAAGTCCTTAGCTACATGGAAGAATACGGACGAGACATCCCCAGCAACAAAGCCCATATCCGTATCGTGCAATCCACTCTGGACGGGGTGGCCACAGACTGGATAGTGAACCTGCATGATTCCAATGCCCCAGAGCTCTACGACTTCAACCACTTCATGTCCTCTCTGAGAAGGCGATTTGAGGACCACCTGGCTGATCAAAAGGCCCGTGAGAGAATCAAAATGGTGAGGCAGGGCAGATGCCCGGTAGCCAAATATACACAAGAATTCCGGGCCATTGCCAACAAGCTGAACTGGCCAGAAGACACCCTCCTTAGCCACTTCAAAGATGGCCTAAACTACGACCTGTATGATGCTTGCCTGCCTCAAGGGGACCCACGCCGACTCGACGAATGGTACGTCCTGGCGGAGGAAGCAGAGATCGACCTACTGAAGAGGTACCGCTGAGGAAAACCATGGGGCCGCTCGCCTCCTGAGCCAATGCACAAGCCAGTAAAACCACCGGCTACGGCCAAGAAGTCAACGGGCTGTTTCAAATGCGGGAGAGAGGGGCATCACACCATAGAGTGCTGCTCAAAAGCCCCTCAATGCAACCCAGACCAATCATCGGCCAGGAAATCAGGGAAATCCCCAGCCAAGCCACGAGAAACTGCCATGAGGGCGACAGAGGCTGTGGAGTCCCCACCCTCTGCCAAGTGGCAGAGCCAGTGGATACCTCGGACGACACCTCAGAGGGCGAACCCCTGGTAAGTGGACCCATTGCACTCATCCTCAAGACAGTGACTATATTAGCCCCTCCATGCCCGAAGGTGTCAAAATGAAAGCTGCACCCGCTGCCTCATTAGCCCAACGCTAGTGGGGAACTTAGGCATCCCAGTGAGGAGGCTGAAACAACCGATCTCGTTCGGCCAGTTAGATGGGTCCATAACAGGGGGGGTGCCAGCTACCCTAGCCACTTTACCGATCCACCTATCCCTGGAGAACCACAAGGAAGACATAACGTTTGTAGTGACCCCAGGCATGGAATGCCTAGTGATCCAAGGGCTGGAGTGGCTAAAGAAATGGAACCCCTGGGTAAATTGGAGGATGGCAGAACTCAATTTCCCGAAGGGGGATTGTGCAAACCTAACACCCCAAAGAGCCCTATCAAGCCCCAGGAACAGAGAAAGCATCGATGGGAGAGGAAAGGGGATTACCCAAAATACCAGAGGAATACCGAGATTTTGCTGAAGTCTTCAGTGAGGAACGGGCGGATGAGCTCCCCCCTCACTGACCAATGGATTGTGCCATAGAAATCAAACCTGGGGCAAAACTCCCGAAGCCCAGACTATACTCTATGAGCCCTAAGGAGAAGGAGAAAATGGAAAGGTTCATAAATAAAAACCTAGAAAGGGGGTTTATCGAACCTGCCAACCATAAAGTAGCCGCCCCGGTATTCTTTAGAGAGAAGAAGGACGGCACTTTGCGCTTGTGCATGGATTACCGTGCCCTGAATGCTATCAGTGAAAGTAACCTATACTCCCTACCCCTCATGAAGGACATGTTATCCCACCTATCGAAAGGAAGAATTTTCACTAAACTAGACCTAAGGGAAGTGTATTACCGCGTTAGGATTAAGGAAGGGGATGAATGGAAAACCGCATTTAATTGCCCAATGGGATGCTACCAATTCAAAGTTTTGCTGAAGAAAACGACGAAGGGGTATTGGAACACATCCAGGAAACTCACTGAGATGGAACAGCACTGGGCTATGTGGGAAAAGGAAGCATACGCTGTGAGATGGTCGTTACTTATGTGGCGCCATTTCCTTGAAGGGAATAAAATCCCTTTTCAGGTCTGGATGGACCACAAATCCTGGAAGCATTAAAAACACCCAGGAAGCTCACTCCCAAGCAAGCCCGCTGGTCCCAGCATTTTCACCAATTTCGTTTTATGCTCAAACACTTGCCGGGGAGAAAGAACTTCCTGGAAGATGCACTGGCTCGCATGCCCCAATATAACAGCACGTGACCCACCAATTCTAAACCACTCATGCCTGAACCACAACTGGCAGCGCCAGTAACCACCAGAGCCCAAGCTAAAATAAAGCCGCAGCTGGGTAGCCAAACCGGAATCAAATTCCGGAAAACTTTAGAAACAGATGAATGGTTCCAGAAAAATAGACATGTGTGCACGATCAGGGACAGACTGCCATGGGTGGGGGAGAAGTTATATATACCAGCCACCCAGAGGGTCACTTTCATGCAGCTATGCCATGATACAAAATCAGCAGGGCATTTTGGATTTGTAAAAACATTACATTTAATTAAAAGGCAATTTTGGTGGCCATCCATGAAAAAGGACATAGAAAATTATGTGGCCAGCTGCCCAACTTGTACAGCTGCTAAGAGGTTGCAAAGGAAATCGAACGGAGTGCTACAACCAGTGGCAAATCCCTCAGCCTCTCAGAAAGAAATATCCAAGGATTTTATAGTGGAATTACCAGAAAGCAATGGAAACACTGTCATCTGAGTGGTTATGGACCTGTTTTCCAAACAAGTGCACTTTATCCCTTGCCAAAAGATCCCCAACATGAAAACTTTAGCGAAACTATTCATGCAGCACATCTACAGACTGCATGGGGCACCCCAACACATCATATCTGATAGGGGAATGCAATTTACATCAGAATTTTGGAAGGAATTTTTATCCTTCTTAGGAACCACTCAGGGGCTGTCATCCAGTCATCATCCTCAATGCAATGGACAGACAGAACGTTCAAACTCAGTACTAGAGCAATACTTAAGATGCTTTATTAATTTCCAGCAAACAAATTGGACGGACCTACTCCCTTTCACAGAAATTGCTTACAATAATGCAGTCCACTCCAGCACAGGCTACACTGCCTTTCAAGTAGCCACCGGTCAGAGTTTCAACCCTATGCCAGAACTAACCCCAAACGAACCAGCAATCTCATCACTGAAAGAATGGATATCACAATTACAAAACACCTGGCCAGTGGTTAGGAATGCCTTAGACGAAGCTAGGCAAGCATACAAAACACAAGCGGATAAAAAAAGAGTTGAACCTATAACATTCACTGTAGGAGAAATGATATATTTGTCTACAAAATACCTAAAATCCCTATAGCCCTGTAAAAAACGTGGTCCAAATATATAGGACCTTTTCCAATTAAAAGAATCATAAACCCAGTAACAGTAGAATTAGAACTACCCAAAAACCTCAGGCAAATACACCCAATTTTTCACTGCAGCTTGCTGAAAAGAGAACAACAGTCGCACACCCCACCACCTCCAATCATGGTTGAAGGAGAACAACACTTCGAGATAAAAGAAATCCTAGATTCTAGAAAGTATCACGGGGCAACTCAATACCTAGTAGCATGGAAACACCTTCCCTCCTCACAAAACAAGTGGGTCCATAAACGTCACGTCAGAGCACCTAAACTACTAAAGAAGTTTCATACAGAATATCCCAACAAACCAGACTAACCTCTATATTTGTTTTGTTTTCTCTACAGGTGGATTTCTTCTATTTGTAAGGGGGACAGGATGTCAGAACCCATTTCTGTTTCATTTCTATCTATCCCCTCTGACTTAAAAACAAATCTCACCTTTCCCTGGGTTCTGCCATACTCCCAAGGGGGAGGGGGGATGTGCCTGCGGGGTTATTGCTTTTGCTTCCTCTATTCACTACAATGTAACCTTTTGTTTCATTTATTGCCTCTGTGTCTGCTGCCCACTACAATGTAACAATTTGCTTCCTGCGCTATGTCTTTCTCTGAACTTTATCTTCCTAAACTGTCAGTTAGAACAAGGGAGGAAATAAGGAATGTAACCCAGTGCCTGGTTTATTTCTCGCTCTCATAGGAAGAAGCCGCTGACCATCGCTGTGTGAACTGGAGACGGGCTGATGTTATCTCCCCTTTTCCTACATTGGACTTAACACCTGGGGATTGGCCGTCCCATACCGGATGGGTGGACTATGGGGTGGGGTCTAATTTGGGGATACCTTAATCTATCACTCTGCACGGGAAATCTCAGATCCTGTCTATTATGCCTGCTATCAACTACTCTTAATAAAAGTTCCTGTTGGAAGAAATTGTCTCCAAGAGTTCTGCTTTCTTAAGATGTGGGGTTGAAGTGGGTCCTTATACTATGGAATTTAGTTGATTTTTTTCTTATTTTTTCAGGTGGGCTATATGCTTAATACCAACTGGATTCAGGTTGGGATAACAGATGATTTTTCTTAATTGTAAGCAAGTCATATTTGCAAATCTTAAAAACTTTTTTCCCCTCCTGATTTGTTATTTTCACAGTTAGCAGATTGACTCTTTCCATGTCTGTACTTCTAAATGAAATGTTTGAAAAATGTAAAAACTTTTTAAACCATTCTTTTGATCTTTGTTGGCTCTTGGCACATTTTAAAGAATAATAATGTCCCTATAACTCTAAATTCTAGGCAGCAGCTTCCATTGATTGGGAATTTTTTTTTGCATTTAGCATATGACAATTTGAACTACAGTAAGTGCCCAGAGAAACATCCAAATGCATATTTTCTTTGTAACTAAAACATAATTGGACTTTACTGTTTTCATTTCCTTGAGCACATGTGAGACTAGGCTGAAGCTACCACACCTTAAGATGAAGCAGGCATACAAGCAGGGTGGATAAAAGCCAGGAATCTTGTCTAAAAGATCCCTCAGGATAATTGAGAAGAGCCAAGTTGCTAAGGAAGAAAAGAAAAAGATGTTTCCTGAACAAGGCAAAAAAAAAGTTGGGCCTGAGCACAAGTCATATCAACTACTGCCAGACTTGAAAATCAATAAGGCAAGAGTAGTTGATTTGTGAATCAACAAAACAAGGACTTTGGGAGATAAAATGGTCCTGAGGCCCGCCCACTCTTTAAGTTGCCTTTGGATCCAGTCCTGATGGTTTCTGTCCCTCTGGCTAGTGCCTACAGCCTTCTGGAGTTGAGAAGACATGGATAAGTGTACAGATCGTCCTCGATTTACAATAGTTCATTTAGTGACCATTCAAAGTTACAACGGCACTGAAAAAAGTGACTTATGAACATTTTTCACATTTATGACCTTTGCAGCATTCCCATGGTCACGTGAATAAAATTTGGATGCTTGGCAACTGACTCATATGTATCATGGTTGCAGTGTCCCAGAGTCATGTGGTTGCCTTTTGTGTCCTTCTGACAAGGCCAATTGGAAAGCCAGATTCACTTAACAACTGTGTTATTAACAACTGAGGTGTTTCACTTAACAACTGTGGCAAGAAAGGTCACAAAAGGGAGCAAAACGAATTTAACAATTTTTTGCTTAGCAACAGACATTTTGCGCTCAATTGTGATTGTAAGTCGAGGATTACCTGTATGTGAGAAAGAACAAATGTACATTGTAACCAATAAAGTTTTGCTGTTACTTTAAATTTACTGGGTCTCCATGTATTCTAAATAACTGGTTGTGCCTCAGTGTTCAGTTGAAAGAGATTTGAGTGTGACTGTCAACCAGGACTGTGAGTGTGTTGAGTGAGTAACCATAAGCCAAAGTTGGGAGTGCATACAACAGCAACTAATGCAATCAGGTTCAAAGTTCAGTGAAATCTTATTGTTGAGGTCTTGAAACTTTGGATGAAATTGGTATAAATATGTTGGTAAAAATAATCCACCAGTTGATTTGCAAACTGTGTTTATATTTCAGATTATAGCTCAAATGGCTTTTCCTTCTTTGAAGCTTCCAGTTATTTAGGAGAATAGCTACAGAGAGGACTCTCCACATCTAAAGGTGCAACAGAAGTTTATTGCTAATTCTGACCTGTAGGTTTAGTGATTCTTTGGCTCCAGCCTTTAATATCTGAGTATTGTCACAACAACTGCATAGAAGATGTGCTTTTAAATGCAAACTGAATTCTTACATTGAATGAATTAGTTGGTTCAGTATGTATTAACAATCTTGTTCTATGCTAAATAAATGATCTTATCACTGACACAGAAATAGTTTTTCTCCAGTTCTAATAGCTTTGTTTGTGATGCAGAACCTTGGTGTAGGCAAACCATTACTATACTATTAAACAATAAATAAACTAGCATATGAACACAGGGCCAGAGTTTTGAAATCAATATGTTATCACTAGTTCGTGTTTTATAGTTCAAGAATTTAATTAGATATGGACTTGTAGGGTGGTTAAAGCATTTATTCACAAGAAAGATATATTTTGGTTTGGAGAAGATGGATAGATTATATTGAGAAGAAATATGGAACTAAAAAGTTTCATTTGGTTTTTGAGTAAATTTGTGATTGTTAATGTAGTATATTTTATTAAAATTAAATAATTTGTAACAATGATGTTTAATATGTTAGTTTAGGAGAGAGCTAAAGGATGTCATAGAATTGTTAACTTAAGGGTAATATAATTTAAGACAGAATATAATTATTTTATTGTAAACCCTGTGTGTAGCTCTGGGAAGTCGGGGGGAAGGGAGAGGGGTGGGGAAGGGTGGGGTATGAGGGAGGTGGGGAGTTATATTGTAAAAATTTTAAAAATTTTCAATAAAAAAAAAGAATTTAATTAGATATCTTTAATTAGGAAGCTGTATGTTGAATTCCAAACTGATTTAGTTACACTTTTAAAACATTAACAGTTTTTGGATTCTCCAAGAGGGCTTCTTACAAGCACAACTAGAATGAAGGCCCCCTTTTGTAAAAAATTTGAAGTATTTGTTTTTATTTATGTGGATTTGTTTATTTTAACAGGATTGCATAAGCCTTGCTTATGTGTTCTGATCATCAATTCTGAAGTAAAACAGCTGTATCATCCCCTTCTCTTTATAGTCTTGTTCTTTTGAGAACCAAGTTAACTATACTGTACTGTAATACAAGTACAGGATACTGTAGATGTCAAATTGAACCCATTGAATGATACAAATTGGAAAAAATGCTGGAAAACTTTAAAATGCTGTAGGCTTCTCATTTTTGCATCCTCAGTGCAACAATAATACAGTTAATCTGAAAAAAGCCAAAAGATGGATGGAAATCAGCTCTCCCACACAAAACTGTCATGCAGGAAAGGAAGGAGTCAAACATAAATATTACATATAGTATGTACATTGCTATTGTATATAGGTCTTATGTCTAGTTACATAGCAGTGCCTGGAATTCATTGATTATGGCTTTAGCATTTTTCTTTAAATAAAGATAAAAGAAAATAAATTGTCCCAGGATTCTTTTTTTTTTTTAATTGAAAATTTTTAAAAGTTTTACAATATAACTCCCCTCCTCCCCAAAACCCACCCTCCCCCTCCCCCCTCCCTCCCCCCCGACTTCCCAGAGCCACACACAGGGTTAACAATACAATAATTATACTCTGTCTTAGCTTATATCACCCTTAAGTTAACAATTCTATAACATCCTTTAGCTCTCTTCTAAATAAACATATTAAACATTATTATTACTAATTAAAAAAAAATAAACTACATTAACAATCTAAAATTTACTCAAAAACCAAATGAAACTTTTTAGTTCCATATTTATTCTCAATATAATCTATCCATCTTCTCCAAACCAAAATATATCTTTCTTGTGAATAATTCTTCACATAGGCTGAAATCTTAGCCATTTCTGCTTAGATTTGAAACTTTAAATGCCCAATCTTCTATAGTGGGCAAACATTCCGTTTTCCAACGTTGGGCTACTAATAATCTTGCAGCAGTTATCAAATTCAGCATCAATTCCATTTCTTTTTTATCCAAATTTTCCATAATGCCCAACAAAAATAACTGAGGCTTAAACTTTATCTTTTTCTTAAAAATATTTTGAATATTCCACCATATCTTTATCCAAAANCCGGCCTGTACGCTCCCACAGAGTGGGTCTCCTCAGGGTGCCGTCGGCCAGACAGTGCCGGCTGGCGACCCCAAGGGGGAGGGCCTTCTCTGTGGGAGCTCCCACCCTCTGGAATGAACTACCCCCAGAGATCAGGGTGATCCCTGATCTCCCTTCCTTCCGCCGCGCCCTTAAGACTTGGTTATTCCAGCTTGCGGGATTGGCCTAGGGGAAAATTTTTAATGGGGGTTTTAAAGTAATTTTAAACTATTAGACCAATTATTAATATTTGTTTTTAATTATGTTTTTAAATCTGTAGTTTTGGGAGTTGCATTTTTATCTGGTTGTTAGCCGCCCTGAGTCCGCAAGGAGAAGGGCGGGATATAAATATAAATAATAAATAAATAAATAAATAAATAATAAATACAAAAATTTGCACATTATTGTGAGTTCAGTTGATTTAAAAAGGATGTTGCACTAATGTATATTACAAGAATTCATAACCCAACAATTTCAAAGATGACTTCAAAACTGTAATATAGAGATAATATACATAGTAGTTTGACATCAGCTTTCTTCACTGTTTTCTTCTGTCCAATGGAGACTCTCCTGCCTCCTTCAGTGCCAGTGTTCACGCTTAATCTGGAAGCAAAACAAAAACATATCAAATTTAAATATATTAAATCTTCAGAAAGTAAAAAACATTTTAATGTTCATGCATCGCTACATTGGTTTTGAGCAATATTTTAATTAATTTACTACTTAAATCCCCCATTTAATAACAATTTTTCAAGAGATGGCCCAGAATAAGACTTATTGAGAACAAAAAAAGAAGAAAGGAAGCACCATTTAAGGTGAATGCATTTTCCAGGTTTGTCATTTTACTGTGTGCCTCCAGGAGTGAAAGCAGATGATGAAAGGTAGGCCGTTCCTCTGGTAGCTGCACAAAAACAGAGAAATTAGTAAGATCAGAACTTGGCATTTTTGTATTCTTTTAGTATATATAGGATGTTTTCCAATACATTGTTCAACAAGGAAAAGGTGGAATAGACAACATCACCACCAGGGCTGCCACAAGGAAGAAGGGGCCAGGTTGTTCACCAAATCACCAGAGGGAAGGATGACAAACAATGGTTGGAAACTAATCAAAGATAGAAGCAACCTGGAATTAAGGAGAAACTTCCTAACAGTGAGGACAATTAACCAGTGGAATAGCTTGCCTTCAGAAATTGTGGGTGCTCAATCACTGGAGATTTTTTTTTTAATACAAGTTTTATTAAGTTTTTCAGTTTTTACAAGAAGGTGCTTAGGAAACAGTGTGGTGATGGGGTAGTCAATTATCCAAAAACCAACACATTTATGTATAATTCAAATTAACTCCTTAAAAATTCCCTCTCTAGTTCCCACCAATCATGTAACATATTCAGATTAATACATTTCTAGTACAAATCCATCAATCAATAAAATTTATGAAAAGCCATTAATTGTAAAAATCCCAATCCTGTATTTAAGCTTTACAAAATTCCAATTACCATATTTCAATTAGCCATTTAAACTTATTATTTAAACTTCGGGTATCTGTAATTTCCCTCTATTCATAACATAATAATTATAATATCTAAAAAGAAAGAGAAAAGAAAACATATTATTCCCACAATTACATTCTTATATTTTCTAAACATATTCTATTCTTGTTCTAATATCTCATTTACTAATACATATCTTCTATTAACACAATCCGTTTTCTTATTCTCCATCCAATGCAAAATAATTATCATACATAAAGTAGACACATTAATTCAAAAAATACAGTCTATGTCTCAGATATATATTCTACTAACCAAAAATTTTCCTCCCACTTATAATTCTAAATCTTTTTTTTATTGAAAATTTTAAAAAGTTTTACAATATAACTCCCCTCCTCCCCAAAACCCACCCTCCCCCACCCCCCTCCCTCCCCTCCCGACTTCCCAGAGCCACACACAAGGTTAACAATACAATAATTATACTCTGTCTTAAATTATATCACCCTTAGGTTAACAATTCTATAACATCCTTTAGCTCTCTTCTAAATAAACATATTAAACATTATTATTACTAATAAAAAAAAAACTACATTAACAATCTAAAATTTACTCAAAAACCAAATGAAACTTTTTAGTTCCATATTTATTCTCAATATAATCTATCCATCTTCTCCAAACCAAAATATATCTTTCTTGTGAATAATCCTTCACATAGGCTGAAATCTTAGCCATTTCTGCTAGATTTGAAACTTTAAATGCCCAATCCTCTATAGTGGGCAAACATTCCATTTTCCAACGTTGGGCTACTAATAATCTTGCAGCAGTTATCAAATTCAGCATCAATTCCATTTCTTTTTTATCCAAATTTTCCATAATGCCCAACAAAAATAACTGTGGCTTAAACTTTATCTTTTTCTTAAAAATATTTTGAATATTCCACCATATCTTTATCCAAAATGCTTTAACCGCCCTACAAGTCCACCACACATGAAAATAAGTTGCATCTAAATTTCCACATCTCCAACATTTAGGTTGTAGGTTAGAATACATGCGGGACAATTTTTGGGGATCCAAATGCCACCTATAAAACATTTTGTAAAAATTTTCTCTTAAATTCTGAGCTTGAGTAAATTTTACATTCCTAATCCAAATTGTCTCCCATGTCTCCAATAAAATCGGCTCTTGTATATTTTGAGCCCATTTTATCATACAATCCTTCACCAAATCTGTTTCCGAATCCAATTCAACCAATACACCATAAATTCTTTTTATATGAGCTTGAGATTGATCTCTAATCTGTTTAATCAAATTTACATCCTGTACTGTAATACCAACTTTTTGATCCAAACGCCACCTCATAGACAATTGGTTATAATAAAACCATGAGTATTCAATATTTTCTTGTTTCAGATCTCCCAAAGATTTAAGTTGCCAATCTCGTCCTACCAGCAAAAGTAATTCTTTGTATGAGACTTTATCCAATTTAACTCCCCTAGATATCCCCTCTATAATCTGTCCTGGACTTGCCCAAATCGGAATCTTATAATTTAATCTATAATAGTATTTCTTCCAAACTCGAAGTAAAGCACTTCTCAAAATATGAGCCTTAAAAATTCTATCTACTTTTTATCGTAAATTAAATATGCCTGCCAACCAAATAACAAATCCCATCCTTCAAGAGAAAGTATATTTCTATTTGTCAAGTTTAACCAATCACTAATCCATGTCAAAACCACCGCATCATAATATAATTTTAAATTAGGGACTTTAAGCCCTCCGCGTTCTCTCATATCCTGCATAATCTTAAACCTAACTCTTGGTTTCTTA
>NW_015387554.1:250426-265416 GCF_001527695.2 Protobothrops mucrosquamatus
TGTTAGAGGCTGTAATATAAACCCCCAAATATTTTACCTTTTTAACCATTTCAAAACCTGTAAGTGTAACTAACTTATCTTTATCCTCCTTAAACATATTTTTCGATAATATCTTAGTCTTATTAGAATTTACCTTAAAACCAGAAACTTTCCCATATTGTGCAATAATTTCAACCACCTCAGTTACCGAATCTGTCGGTTGAGTTAGTGTTAACACTAGGTCATCTGCAAAAGCTCTTAATCTGTAGTCAATCTTATTAACCTTAATTCCTGTTATTACAGAAGATTCACAAATTTTAATTAACAAAATCTCCATTGTTAACACAAATAACAATGGGGATAATGGACATCCTTGTCTAGTTCCTTTTTCAATTTTAAATGCTTCCGTTACCCCCCCATTAACTATAATCTGTGCTGACTGCTGTTGATAAATGGCCTTAAGAGCAGAAAAAAATTTTCCCCCAAAATTCATTCTATCTATAACCTGAAACAAAAAACCCCAATCTAATTGAGCAAATGCTTTTTCAACATCTAAAAATATAAAAGCAGCCGGAATTTGATTATTCCTATCCAAATATTCCAATAAGTTAGTAATCTGTCTTACATTATACTTCATGTATCTTCCAGTTATAAATCCAGATTGATCACTATGAATCATTTGGCACAACACTTGCATTAATCTATTTGCCAATACTTTAGAAAAAATCTTGTAATCTATATTCAATAAATATATAGGTCTGTAATTCTTAGGTTGCGTCAAATCCTGACCCTCCTTTGGTATTAAAGCTATAAAAGCAGTCCTCCAAGTAGAAGGTACCTCCTTGCCCAGCAATATACTGTTAAACAGTTCCTGTAAAGGTTCTATCATTTCTTCAATTAGTGTCTTATAATAAACTGCTGTAAATCCATCTGTGCCTGGAGCTTTACCAACCTTTAATTGTTTAATTGCTCCCTTAATCTCCTCAACTGTAATTAAACTATTCATTTTTTCCCTTTGATTATCTGACAATCTAGGAAAGTGTGCCTCCTGTAAATACTTGTCTATTTCTCCAATTTGTATTTTTTCAGAGGCATACAACTTAGAATAAAACTCCAAAAAACTCTTCTTTACCAAATTTTGTTCAAATGTCACTTTACCATTATAATCTATTTTCTCTATAATTCTTGATTTCTGTTTTTTCCGTAGCTGATAAGACAACCACCTTCCAGGTTTATTTGCATTACAAAATGTATTGTATTTCATATACCTTAAACTAGTTGCTGTCTGGTCAGCTATTAACATATTAAATTGTTCCCTAAGCATAATTATAGATACTTTTAAATTATTATCCAACGGGTTTAAGATAAAAGCCTGTTCTTTCAATTTAATCTCCTCCTCTAACTCTTTTCATTTTTGTGCTTGCTTTCTCTTATGAACACTATTCATAGAAATCAAAATACCTCTCATATAGGCTTTGCTAGCATCCCAGACTATTGAAATCGGAGTACCTTTATGCATATTCAACAAAAAAAATTCTTTCAAATGACCCTTACACTTCTGCACATTTATATCATATCTAAACAAATTTTCATTCAATCTCCAAGATCTTCTCTTTCCTTCTTCACCAAATTATTCCATCCACACCGGACTGTGATCTGACAATGTCCTAGGAAAGATCTTAACATTCTTCACCCTGGAAAGGAAGTCATTAGTTATAAAAAAAAAATCAATTCTCGAATAGGATTGGTGCCTATCCGAGAAAAAGGTATAGTCTTTCTCATCCATATTCCGTTCCCTCCATATGTCCTCTAGTTCCAATTCCTCTTTCAGATCAAAAAAAGTTTTGGGCAATGTTGAGTTGAAAGCTATGCAGGAACCTTTCTTATCTTTTCTTGAATCTAAGACACCATTCCAGTCTCCCATCATAATAACAGATTTATAATCCATTTGAGTTAACTTCTGATGTATCAATTTATAAAAGTATTTCTGCTGTTGATTTGGAGCATATAATCCAATAATAAGACATTTCTTCCCGTTCAAAAGTATTTCAATAAAAACATATCTTCCTTCTGGGTCAAAGTCAATCAGTTTAGGCAAAAACTCATTCTTAACATAAATAACTACTCCACCTTTTTTCTGGGGCGCAGGTGCAATAAAATGTGTTCCCAATCGTAAATTGGTCAAATACTTTTGATCTTTTGCTGTAATATGAGTCTCTTGCAAGCAAATAACATCATTTTTGTGTTGCTTCAAATAATAAAATACCTTTTTTCTTTTCTGCGGTGAATTCAAGCCATTAACATTCCATGTCAGGAACCTTGCCATCTTTAGTGGCAGAGAGCCTCAGGAACGCCCCTTGCAAATCAGCCAACACTGATTTCTTTGGTCTTGCTCCTCCCACTGGCTCTGAAGTTACTTGCTGCTCTATAGGTACCACATCCACTCTTCGTTGCTCTCTTTCTTTACGTCTATGAGCTGCACGGGTCATTCTCTGTGATTTTGGATCATCTTTAATTTCCAAAAGTTGTAACTCAGCTTGAATTTGATCTTGTAAGTTGGTAACACTTGATGATGATGTAGCTCCTTGAGTATCTTTATCTTCTTGAATTTTTTCCTTCCTAATACCTTGTGGAGATGCTGATGGGCCTGCTTTCAAAATTGAACTATAAAAATCTCTTGCTTTTGCCACCGTATTAAGCCGATAACGCACGCCCATATAATTAACCATTATACCAGCTGGTATCTCCCATCTGAATTGTATTTGTCTCCCTTTCAATTCTTCAGCCAGAAAAGCAAAATCCTTTCTTCTTCTGAGTATCTTGGGTGGTATTTCTTTTAAAATTATCACATCTTGATCTAAAATTTGAAATCTCTGTTTATAGAAGACTTGAATAATTTCATTGCGGATTGATTTTTTTGAAAAGTAAACAACAACATCTCTTGGCAGGTTTCTCTGTCTTGCCACCCATGAATTGACTCTAAAAAAATTTTCCACTTCTCTCTTGACTTCTTCAGGTTGGCAGGACAAAACCGAGGCTAATTCTGTTACAATTTCCTCCTCCAGTTTTTCTTGAGCATTTTCTCTCAATCCTCTTATTCTCAACGCATGCTCCGTTTCTCTAAATTGTGACATAAGAATCTCATTTTGATTTATATCAGTACTCTCTTCCACTTTCCCCATTCTAATGTCCAAAACTTCAACATGTTCCTCCACATCTTCCACCCGCACTGCAATGCGGTCTACATGATCAGCCAGGCCTTGCAATGCAAACACTATATCATCTCTCAGCTCAACATTTTTTTCTTCAAGTTTTTCCTCAAGTTTCTTTTCAAACAGCTCATCCATTTCACATCTAATCTGTTTGGCAGTGTCCTTTAAAGCATCTTGTAAATCTTTCAGTGTTAAAGCTGGCAATGGAGGAGAAGGTGGGGGAGTAGGTTTTGTCTGCTGTGATATCTGTACAGCTGGAGAAGGATTCTTGTGAGTGTCCCCAATTGTGAATTAAACCTGTCAGTCATCAAAAAACCCAACTTTTTGCACATCTACAGAACAATCTTTTTGCTCCCAGCTTTTGAAAACACATTATTAAAAACTCAATTATTTGTGTGACAGTGAACACCAGCTATGGATATGCATACATTTCATTTATCAGTGTAACTCCTGGAAACTGATGCAACCTTGACAATTATGTGGGTTATCCTTTCCTGTTATGGTGGCAGTTCCATGAAATGAAACCCCATAATTAAAACTATGTTTTGAGGTTCACCAAAGGAGAAATGCATTTTATTATAAAGTTCTATATATTTCAAGATAGACTATGTCATTTTTGCACGCTTTTGTCTCTGGATATGCCAAATCACTGCAATAAAACATATTTTCCCAGTGTGAGTGACATTATTTGCAAAGAATGTTCCATAGAGCTGTGAAGTTTTTCACTATGCACCCTCTTCAAACTTCTCATATTAGTTCACAAAGTTTTGACCTTTTCAGTGGTATTTACCTCTAAAAAGCGATGACAAGGGAGTTTTGTACTTATTACAATGAACCACTGACATGGGCTATTATCTTTAAATGTCAAACATCATTCTGAGGGACTTAATAACATCAAGTGCAACTTTGTGTAATCTTTGCAATAATTTGGTAAAAAACCACAAGTTTAAATATTTTTATCACAGATTCAGCAGAATCACTAAAATGGGAAAGCATACCATCCTCTTTAAATAACTTGAGTAGCTAAATATTGTGAGAATTGAAAGGTAAATAAACTATGGAAGATTATTCTCTTGGTTGAAATGAAGTGAAAATCTCCCCAGATAAATGATGGATTACTGAATTCAGATGCTACATTTATTTGATTTGTTTAAAACAATTTTGTTAAGTGATGCTGCCATTTGTCAATTGTTTTGTTTACTTTGATAATGGCAAGCGCTAACAATTTTTTTTTGCTTCATAGTAGTGATCAGAAGAAAGTCTTTGGTTATTGTGGCCGTTGATACAAAACCTTGTTTTGATTATATGTCCCATATAATGTTTCCTTAAGAAGATTTTCTGAGATTCATTTATTAGACTTTGAAAGAATTAAGAAATAAAAAAATAATAATCTCATACAGAATCTTCTGAGGAAGAATATTTTGTTGTCCCTTTCTGAGCATCTCAGAAGAGAAAGCTTTTCTATATTTTTCAGTGAAAATGTTTTGCTTTTTTTTTTTAAGTTTTATTGATTTTCTAATTTCACATTTAAATATTTGAAAAGCAACGTGGCGGCTGAGTTGATCAATAATTCAATAATATACAAATATCTTTAGTACAGATCTCAAATTATTACATTAAATATTTCCTCTCTTTTCCCTTTGGTATTTACTGTCTCATATTTGAATTAATACAATTCTTATTATATCGATTAAATAAAAATAACTTTCTTACATTTATCAATAATTTTTGTTTATACATATCCTAGTTGTTTTAACGTTCAATCTTTTTAGACAATCAATGTCCTGATTATTTTTTTCCAATTTTTCATTTCTCATTAATATTTAAATTTAACATTTAGTATGTATAATTTCCAAGTTTTAAATAATCCCATTTCCTTTTATCACAATTCATCACTAGATCTAATGTTCAGGATACACATCTTATCATTTGAATTCTCATCATCTTACATCAACCAATTAATAATACAATATAATATTCTTATTTTCTGATCATTTCCAAATATCTTAAATTTAGTAACCAAAATTTCTCTTATTTCAACATTTAATACTTCTTCTACAAGTTTTTATTGTAGATTAATGACTTGTTGCTTTCTGATATACCTATCATATACTGAATGATTTTTCTGTACCCTACATAAAATCTGATCATACCCCCTTTAGTAAACTGGGTCCCCCCAATTATATCTAATCCATCCCATCACATTTGGCAGGAGAGGTGTACTGCAGGACCCATCAGCCATGAGTGTCTTCTGGAAGTATCCTTGAAGAGGGTCTTTTCTGCCCTGGAACTTGCTCTGAGGGATATCATCCCCCATAGACTGAGTTGGCCACAACCCTATGGGCTTTTTGTAAAGCTCTGAAGACATAAGTTTTGCCATGGGAACGCAAAAGCAGGGTAAAGCCAATTCAATGGCTGTACTGATTGTCTGAATGAATGGGATTATGATAGTTTCTTTTGTTTTTAATATTGGTTTGTTAATTGTTTTTTAAATTGTTGTAGTGTTCTTTTTTATACATCTGTTTTAATTGTTTTGTAAACAGCGCAGAGTAATACATATGAGATGGGCAGCTATATATAAATTTAAATAATAAGATAATAAACAAACTACAGCATCAGTTGCCGAGATCATCAACTTTCTTATTAAAAAAAAAGTTTTAAAAAGTTTCTTAAGAACTGGAGTCTCTCTCCAAGTGCAGCCTAAGATCGACTACACTCCTTGGAAAAAAATGAAATATGTTATTGTATTTAGTGCTCAAAAATAAAATGTCTAAACACCTGTTAAATATGTCCACAGGCAATGCATATTATTGATTGCACATTTAGTTAGCAATTTATTGCCTAGAATAATAATTCAAGACTGTTAACTATGACTTTCTAACTGCAGAAGATTGCAATAACAATAAGAGTTTTGGTTGGTTAACAGAGAGTTTTGGAATTTCAATTTTGTCCCTTGTTATTATTAATTATTATTACTTTTATATTTTTATATAATATTTTTATTATTGTTGTTTTTCCTGTTAACTGTTTTGTTATTAATATAGTATATAGATGACAGGTTAACAGTTTATAAACAGATTTAATAGTTTAGTAGTTTAAAATTATTTTGGCCTGTTTTGCAAAGGATGGGAAACTGACATTGTTGTAGTATATTAATCAGCATTCAATTAGGGAGGATTCTGTGTGGATATACTGTATGTTAGTTGTTGTTTTTCTAAGTCACTTTTTCTTTTTAATATCTTGTTTGTTGTATTTTTTAATATTTGGTGTTTTGTATTTTGTATTCTTTGAATAAACTAAATATTATATGATGTCATTATGACTGTTTCGTTATTTTTTGTCATTGTGGCTAGCAGGTAAAACTTATGCTTGCTTTGACTTGAGTCTAGAACACAGACTATCAATGAAAGAATAGCAAAGGAGTCACTTCAACACATCTCATGAACAACACAACAACAGGAAAAATACTCTCCTCTGGCAGCTGACTTGAGGCATTTTCCACATACACTGTAGAGTTTTTTTTGTTTGAGCTCAACAGAAGAAGCAACATAGTTTTTGCATTTGGCACCCCAAAAAGGTAACATGGTCACCCTATGTATAAAGCACATATATGCGGCAAACATTTGTATTTGGACACTTTCTGGAAGAGGACAATTGCACAACCAGAAAACACAAATGACAATGTTATATTAAAACTATTGTAAACTTTTGTTTAATTGACTTCCCATCACCTTTTTCCTGACACTGATAACCAGAAGAGAAACACCCTGTGCTGTTTTATAAACCAACGTTCAAAGCACTTGTGATCAATTTCCGGTATTTTACAGAACCAGGCCCTTTGTGTATGTTACATATTTCTGCCAAAATTCTAGGATGTAAACTCTAACAAGTATTAGAGTGTATTCTAGTTAGTAGTATTCTAAGCCCAAAATATACACAACAACAAAAGATTTGCTCTGGTATTTTAAAATGACATGGCTCTCAGAATGTAGTGTTATAATAAGATACTAGCAAACTAGAAGGCACAATACATATGCAAAACACATAAACCAATTATACATTCAGTTGAAAACAATTCTAAAAATAATGATATATGTTACTTTCCTAAACCTCTGTACAGAGGGTCAGGCTAATGTGGACCCCCCCAAAGAAGACTCCATTTCTTTTGTACACATGCAATATTGTTATAGCGCTCATAGATACGAGTGTATTGAAGGTCTTGAGCCAATTAGCATTTTAAAGATTAAGATCAACATCTTGAATATACAATCCAATGTCTGCCCTCCAATTTTTCAAAAATAATATTAATGAAAGAAGGTATTATACCTGTACTCATCCTGGGTAAACCGTGGAATCACTGAGGGTTGCAATACGGAAATTTCTACAGTGGTTGCATTAAATTTCACAGGGTCACCATCATCATAGGCAATGACCACAAGCTGTTAAGCACACAAACACAATGACAACTTATGCATCTCAATTCAATAATTTTAGAGATTGGAGGTTTTTTAAAAAAAATTAATCTTAAGGATTTCCAAAAAAAAGTAACAAAAATAAAAAAATAAAATAAAATGTGAACAATACATCCAACAGGTCAACACATTTAAAAATAAACAAAAAAACCCACCTCTGCCCTTTTTTTTTTCTACTCAGAAATGCAATCCTAATTGTAAAGCTCAGTTCTATAATATTTTAAACCAGCACATTTTAATAGTGCATTTTCTTAGGGAAATATAAGTAGAAAGAATCACTGTTAGAGATGTGCAGGTGTCTCATGAGAAGTTTCCTTAATTCCATTGATTTTTTTTTGATTCTCTCAAAATTGTTTAGATATTTCATTTCAGCATAATTTGAAGACCTGAAAGACCAGGTTAGGGTTAGATTGTCATGGAGAAAATCTATATAAGAGGTTGCTATGAACTGGAAACAATTTGATGACATATTATCAATCTCAACATAAACATCAATAAAATTTTGCTGCATATATAATAGCAATAGTAATAACATTTAGACTTATATACTGCTTCATATTGCTTTACAGCCCTCTCTAAGCAGTTTACAGAGTCAACATATTGCACCCAACAATCTGAGTCCTTATTATACTGACCTCAGAAGGATGGAAGCTGAGTCATCCTTGAGCTGAGTTTGATTCGAAGGAATCAAACAATACTGCAATACTGCATTCTAACACTGTGCCACCACAGCTCTTAATAATACCAGTGGGCTTATTCCATACTGTTTACATGCAATATAAACATTTTGGTGAAGATTAATTCTCTGATTAAAAAGCTCCTTATTAGGCACATTTCTAAGGCCAATTTCAATTTGCTGGCAGAAGTATTCCTTGAAAAGAATCCCAACTACACTGGAGTTCTAACAAAAAAGTACAGAAAGGGAAAGAGCTTTTATTTACTGATGCTATCTCTTTCCATGCTTCATCTCTAAAAGATCAAGGCTTAAAGTGGCCCTCCTTGGCAGTGGTGGTGGTCAGGATGAAGTTGAGGCTAGGGTGCAGTGGTGGCCCGCTAAAACTGCTGAAGGCTTTGAACCTCTATTTCAGCCCCAGCACCATTGGTACACCGCTGCTATTATGCAAGTCAAAAGGACAGAGATGGCGTGCAGGAGATGGGGGTGAGTTTAAAAGGAAGCAGAGAAGGAAGTCTCTTATCTCATTATGGCTTGCGGTTGGGAGAGACCAAGCTGGGAATACAGGTAGTCCTTGACTTATGACTATAATTGGGACCAGAATTTCCATTGTTAAGCAAAGCAGTTTTAAGTGATTTGTGCCAATTTTATGACCTTTTTGCTGCCATTGGTAAGCAAATTACTCAGTTAAGTGAATCACATGAGCATTAAACAAAATCTAGCTTCCCACATTGAGTTTGCTGGATGGGGAGGTTGACTGGGAAGATCGTGAATGGTGATCACATGATCATGGGATGCTGTAACTGTTGGAAATACATGCCAATTGGTAAGCACCTGAATTTTGATCACATCAAAACCATGGGGATGCGGAAATGGTTGTAACTGTGAGTATCAGCTGAAAGTCACATTTTTCAATGCCATTGCAATTTAAAACAATTGCTAAACAAATGATCATAAATCAAGGTCTACCTGTAGCTTGCACCAGCAGGGTTCTGTTAACAATGACAGTGGGAAGTGCTGGGATTGCTGTCAGTAAGCAATGTGATCACATTATGTTTCAGCTAATGACTACATTATTTAGTGACAGAAAATCCAGTCCCAATTATTGTTGTGACTTGAGGACTACCTGTATTTTATTAGTATTGCTCAGGACTACCTGTGTTTTATTAGAATAAAATAGAAGAAAACTTCAGTGAAACCTGGAGCAGTATTCAGCTCAAAGCATACTTATTTAAATGTTAGTTTAATTTCTGGTTAAGTCCCTGCACTTAGTTTGTATATCAACATTAAAGAGTGGATATCAATATTATTGTACAGAGCAAACTCTGTATAGAGTCATTCTAGTGGCATTATTATGCAACATATTAAAATGGCATTCACCAATCTGCCATCTGGTAGGTAGATTGATCATGCTGTCTGTGAAACAAAGAAATTGTAATTCCAAACATAGTGGAAAGACTCCAGGAAGACTGTCTTAAACATATTGAAATTTATATGCATACAGTTACCTTAAACAATGTACTAGGTTCTTCATTAAGATTCACTCTGGTTATTACACATCCAGATTCTTCTTCAACATCAAAGATACTTGCACTATATGGGAACTGGACAACATCTACTTTATATCGTACATGACTTGCCGGTGTACCCTATGAAAAAATGTATATTTTAAATTGTAGATGGCATAGCTTAGGTGGTAAGAATGAAAAAATAAAATGGGATTAAATATTACATTCTGGGACTTTGCTTCTAAAATAAAACACATTTTTATGGGGCTTTAAATATACTGGGCATCCACTTCTGTAAAAACATTTAAAATTTATTTATGTATATGTAAAATTTATTGGTCACCCATCTTACTTCGAGGTAACTCTTTAATATTGTAAACATGCACAGTATACTTTTTTATTACAAAGAAAGTATTTTCATATTATATATATATATATATGTCTGGAGAATCACAAACCGTGAGACCACCAGGAGATAAAACTATAACAAGTTTATTTACAATTAAAAACACCTAGCTTTCGCCGGCCTCCTGCCGGCTTCGTCAGGGTGGCTAACCATCAGTGGGTGGCTGTTTTTATGGGAGTGGTGCCTTTTGCACCCGGCTCCTCGATCTTGTGACCGGGCCCAGATAGTCCTCCTGTTTTGCATTCTTGATTGTTCTTTTGCGAGTTGTTGCGTTCCTGGTTCTCTCTTTCCCACTTCCTCTCTTTCCCTGTTCTACTTGTTCATCGGGAGGGGGCGGCACCCCTTCGTTTGGGACCTCATCCTGCTGTTCATTAACCTTTTTTCTTTTCCTGGCCACTTGCAATCCCACCTTACTTCCCTCCTCCTTCTTCTCCATAGTGCTGTCTGACTTTCCTCTCACCCGTGTTCCCACTACTCTCACTACTCCTTCATTCTCATCCTCCAGCCATCTCCTTTCTTCCTTCTCTCCCCCTTTTGCACCACCATTCAACCCTACCTCCCTAGGTGTGTGTGTAACCATTACTCCTCTCCTCGCATTTCCCCGGGGCCGGGCCATTGGGGACGCAAGCCGCGCCTCCCCATTTGTTCTTATTACCTCGCCGTTAGCGGTATCTCTTCTCTCATGCTCACACCCCTCCTTTTCCTTTTTATGAATCCCCTCCTGTCGTCCTCTTGATGCGGGGGTGCCCTCTCTATCGTGTCCATGCTCCTGCCACTCACTCTCCCCACCCTCCATCCCCATGACAACCCCTCCACTGTCCCCCCTTCCTTTGCATTCTCCCCTCTCCTCCTCCTTTCTCGTTCCAATCCTCCAATTCGATGTTTCCTCAGACTGTCTGTAGGTACAAGTCCTCCCCNCTCCCCACTCTTCCTTCGGCAGGGGGCCATTGGGGGCGTATGGGTGCCCTCTGCCTCACATCCACCCCCACCCCCAGCATTTGTGCTGGACCTCTCACTTCTTCCACCGCCCCCCCACGACGTTTTTCTCTTCTCTCCTCCCTCCCCAGCCTCTACTCTCTCATTCAACCCCTCATCTGCGCACCCGCAGATGTTAATCTCTTCTCCTTCCCTACCCGTCCTCTGATGGGCGGTCACTAAGGTCGCGGGGGTGCTCTCTCTTCCATACCCACCCACCTCCCTCTCCCTACCTTTCTTCCAATGGGGGATCTCTGGGGGCATTGGGGGCCCATCTCCTCCATACCTGTGCTCCTGTCATTCACTCCCCCCACTCTCAACTATCTTAGCCGATCTCCCACCACTTCCCCACCATCCTTCCCATTTCCTCTGCTCCACTCCCTTACTGGCTTCAACTCTCTCATTCAATCCTTCCTCCCCCCACATCTGATCGCTAGCCCTCTCTCTCTCCCTACCCTTCCTCTGGCGTAGGGTCGTTAGAGATGCGGGGTGTGTCACGGAGCTCATTATACCGATCTTACTCCTGGTTGTGTCTTGCCATCCCCACTCCGCTGTGGCGTCTTACAAATCTCAGAGGGTAGCCATTCAAGCGGCAGACCTGGTGCAAATACCTCCTCTCCTCAAATTTGGCCCTCGCTGTGCTGCAGTGCGTGTGTATGCGTTGGAACAGCGTCTTAATACAGCTGACCTTATGGGAGACCGGATGGTTACTATTATAATGGAGGATGCGGTCTGTATGAGTTGGCTTTCTGTAGACCTTGGTGCTAACGGATCCATCTGGCAATCGTTGGACCATCACGTCCAAGAAGGCCAGTGAGCCCCGCGCCTCCTCCTCCATAGTAAACTTAATATCCGGATAGATAGAGTTTAGTATTCCCATAAAGTCAGCTCTATGCGCTCGTTTGACGACAACAAAAGTGTCGTCAACATACCGTACCCAGAATCTGGGTCGGTACTGGGTCATAGCCTCACGTTCCAGCTGCTACCCTCTGAGATTTGTAAGACGCCACAGCGGAGTGCCAAAATCCCAAAATGACCAACGCGAGAGGGAACTTGGCACGCAAACCACACGCGTCACGCTGCCATACATCAGCAATGTATCGGAGGCTACGGCCAGACTGCTGGCCCCTTACAACGTCAAAGTGGCCCATAAGCCAGACCAAACACTGCGGTCAAAGATCATGTGCCCAAAGGACCCCCTCCCCACGATGGAAAGATCGGCAGCGGTCTACAGAATTAATTGTATGGACTGCAAGAGCCACTACGTGGGTGAAACATCCAAAAGACTTAAGACCCGTCTCCACGAACATAACTTGGCCATTAGGAGAGGTGAGCAGTACTCACAAATATGGTCTCACATGGCCGAGCAAGACCACCGCTTTGATTTTGAGCACGCCCAGGTTCTTGCTACAGACACCACAAAAAGTGGCCAGTTATTGAAAGAAGCTTGGTTCTCGGACCATGACTCTATTAACCGGCACGTGGACATATGCCAGGCACAACAGACCCTTAAGGCGTGGCACAACAATCGCCACAGTAGAGGCCTGGGCCGTAGAACGAATATGCCTAGGACCATCGCCTTCCGGGATGCGGGGGCCAACGTAGCGGCCCAGGACCCCGAAGGTGCTGTACGGGGAAATCCTGCCTATAACCAGCAATGGCAAATACATCAACATGCCTCTGGTGGACTGAGCATGAGGAGAAGACCCCGGGGCAAGATGGAACACCTGTTGGCCATAGAAAGAAAGAAAGAAGTATCAAAGTGTGGATTGAGAGTGTGGGATGATCGTGAATGCATGGAGGAACAGGGCGGACTGCGAAGCGGAAGATCGAGGGACGCACGGAGAAGCCCCCAGGGCAAGATGGAACGCCCGTTGGCCGCAGAAAGAAAGAAAGATGAAGCAAAGTGTGGATCGAGGATGTGGGATGATTGTGAATGTGTGGAGGAACAGGGCAGACTGCGAAGTGGAAGATCGAGGGACGCACGGACTGCCGCGAGTAAAAAGGGGTGGGAGGAAATGGACCGAGGCTTGATCGGGCACTCCTACAATGAGAAAGTTGATTATAGGATGGTGGAAAGCCCCCTCAGATTATGTGGGTCGGGTGAAGGACTGCATGGAAGCACGGATGGGGGTGTGGGAGGAGTGGTGGAATGTGTGGTAGAATGTGTGGAGGAACAGGGCGGACGACGAAATGGAAGATTGGGAAGCGCATGGATTGCCGCGAGTGAAAGGGGGTGGAAGGGAACAGATTGGGGCTTGATCGGGCATTCCCGTAAGGAGGAAGCTGATCACAGGATGGGGGAAGCCCCCCGCAGGTTCGGTGGGTTGGATGAAAGAGTTCATGGAATGGATGGGGGTGTGGGATACGGAGGTGTTTATGAGGGAGAATGGGGGGTTGATAGAGTGGGGGCACGGCGGGTGGTAGGTGAGGCATTATCACAGCAGAAGCACTGGCTGGACAAAGAGAGCTCGAGTGCGAATGGGAGTGGGGCGAGTGTGTATTGTGGAGGTGGAGGGAATGTGTGGAACGGGTTGTGAGGAGAAAGAGTAGGAGATATACGGAGCGCCGTAGCTGGAGGGGGGAGGAAGGAATCGATCAAGATTCGACGGAGAAGCCCGATAAAGGAGGAACCGATCGAAAGTCTGTCAAAGGCCCCCGGAGGCTTCTTAGGCTGGATAGAAGATGTGGCAGAGGTACGGATGGAAGTGTGTTTGGGGCAGTTGGACAGGATAGTGACGAGGTTAGGAGGGAGATTGATGGGATCGAAGTATGTAGGGTGCTAGGTGAGGATGCATTATTGGAGGACTTGTGGAGCAAAGAGAGTTTGGATGTAGCGAGTGCTTGAAGAGGGTGATGGATGGAGGCGAACGAGGAATGCCCGACTGGCAGAGACAACAACCCAGCCAGCGCCCCTTAACTAGATCACGCATGGAAGGAGAGCTCCGAGGCACAAGAGGGCGAACCCTCACGAGGTGTGACAGCAGTAGGAGGATAGAGGGGTGGGGTAGCCGTTATGCCGGCATAGAGAGAAGTGATCCACCCAACACGGATGAAAGAAAAAGGGGGGGAGAGGTCAGTAACAGCTGGATTAAACCCCGTGAGACTGATGAGTTTGAGGGGAAGGATGTGGAGAGCAGAGTGGATGAGAGGCATAGGAAAGAACCCCCGATCGTCCCTGATAAGGATACCCAAGGGTCACATGGTGACAAACAGAAAAGGAAAGTAAAGGATTTACACGTGGGTAGAAGGAAGGCATCCACAGCGCAGGAGCGCACACACCTGGGCCCGGTTACACGATCGCGCAGCCGGATGCAGGCACTTGGAAGCAGCATATAAACCCTCCCTAAAACCACCTTATCAACCCTGATGATGTCGGGAGAGCCCGACGAAAGCTTGGTTGCCTGTATTTTTAACAATATTTTAATTGCTTTTAATTTTTAATCGCTTTTAAATATTTTAAAATTTCCTCTTGGTGATCGTGGTTATTCTGCTACATATATATATATATATATATATATATATAAAAGATTTCTCTTTCCCATATTTGGGCCGACAGGGTGTTCAAAAAAAAAAAAGCATTCATCCTCTTCCCCTGTCTCTTGTAGCTAACAAAGCGAGAAAGAGCCTGTGGCCTAGTGGCTAACATCTCTGCTTAACATGCAGACAGCCCAGGTTCGAATCTCAGAAGGGTATGTCTGGCTGATGAAACCAAATAAGGTTAGAAATAGCTATCCCAGTACTCCCTTAATTCTTTGTTAGCAA
>NW_015387555.1:0-22005 GCF_001527695.2 Protobothrops mucrosquamatus
CCCCCACAGGAACTGAAATCTAGCAATACCATCGAATACAAGAATGCTCAAAAAGCCATAAAAATATCCCATCCAAGAGAAAGTGGGCCTCTATCCTTGCAGGTATCACCATTATAACCATCACACACTTCTTGGCTTTCCCCCATCCTTGCCCTTCAAATATTCCATTCTTTGAGTGAGATGGGGTCTAGCTTGTCTCTTGCCTTTTGTGAGTTTAATAGATGTACGACTGACAAGGATGCACATATGCCAGGGTTGCTAGGCAGCTGACATTTCTCTACCACCCCCATGTATTCAACAGACACCACTTTCTGCTCACTGTTGAAGATTATCACATATCCCTAAGAGGTCGGAAAGGAAAACGTATTTCAGGAAACTATAATATGGTATTTAGTATAAGTATTGACAGTGGTAATCATTTGCTTGACAAACCCCCGTAAAAATACAAGAATTCTATGCAAAAGCCTTCATTGAAGCATATTTTCATAACACTTCCCTCCTACGAATATAATGTAATCTCTTTTTCACAATAATTTCAATTAATATTATTGCTACTGCTATCTAACAATACTGCTAATGGTGATAAACCATCTCCACTAATTACCCATCACTCAGATTAATGAATAAAAACAGCCACTGATGGGATGACCCACTTTAGAGAAATGAACAGCTACGGTTCTGCCCATTAGCCACTCAATCCAGTAATATTACCTCAATTAACACTTATATTATATATATATAGCAGCATTATAGCTGTGTCTTCAGACCATTTGAATACGACAGACTTTAGTGGATATTTAATATGCAAGAGAATTATTTATGCAAGGAAACAAACAAAATTCGGACTCCGTGTTTTTTCTGTCTTTCAAAAGCATTCTTTTGAATAGAAAAATTAATCTTGTACATTTGTTTCCACTTAATATTATTTCAGCGTTTTAGTTCAAAACTGTTTTCTATACTTAAACTTAGATGCCTTTGTTGACAATATAAACAAAAGAAAAATATTATTTATAACCATTTATCTCTACTAGATGCTCATGTGATGTTATATTTCAAGACATATTGAGCAGTTCATCATGTTTTGAAGATTTTATAAAATCAAACTTTATCCATACATGCAGCAAAAAAAGCAAAGGGTCATAACTGCCTTTAGAAAATAGCTTGACTGAGTTGGGAGGCTATAGATTGAATTAAATTATAATTATTTTAATTATAAATGTATATTTATGCTTTCTGACAATTAAAAAAGGGCTTCATGACCATCCAACCAATTAGGAGAAACAAATAAGCTTGATGAAGTGGTAATGCTGTAAATCCAAAACTGCAATGATACCTCTATGCCAAAAAATACACTTGAAATTTTCTAATTTCAGAAACTCTGTATTAGAAATTATTAGCAGCAGATGCTTTAGGAACTCAGATGTAGCCAGGAATCATTAAGATAAAAGTTCTTTGTACATCTTAAACTTAACACAGCTATTGTAACAATTATTGTGCTGAATCTTGATATACTTTTTCACTACAATCATATACAAAGTTAGTTCTATCCAGCATGAATCTATCATACCTGAAAATGCCACCCCTTTCAATCTAATTTCCTGTTGCTGGATTTTGAACAGTATTATGTAGCCAAATTCTAGATTCTTTCTTCCTATGTGGAATAGAGCTATTTTCTCTATTATGGAATAAAGGAATAATCATCTTTATGTAGTGTAGGGAGGGGGACTGTATCCACTTTACACACGAAAAATGACAGTAGTAAAATAAGACTTTAGGGGAGAAGCCAATGGCTCAATCCAGTTAAGACCACAGGCCTGAGTAAGTTCTAGAAAGCTATTGCAACTCAGAGTAGATGGACCAGTGACATAAATGTTTCTGGACATAAAGCATACTTAACTAAAACCACAGTCAACTATACTACACATTTTATGACTTGAGCTTTGTACACAAGTTTACTTTGATTCAATATGCCTATGATTAATAGCACAAAGATACCACAAAGCAAAAACTGAGCTTTTGTTACTGCCTTGCTAAGTGTAGTTCATGGATCAATTATTGCAAATAAGATTCAGTAAGTAAATGCAATGTTGTACTGTTTTCAATCCAACTGTCTGGGTGGAAGAGCCTACATTTAATTTCTATTATTATTAAGTGGGATACATCTCATATTATTGCCAAGTAGGTGAATATAAAGGGAAAACTCAAGAGTAAGATCTTCAAGATCTTGAACTAGCTTAATTTTCAGAGCTCCGATTTTTACCAGGCTATAGAACAGGATAAGGTGAGTTTCCTATTCCAGTTTATTTTATTTTTATTTTTAAAGGAACACATCCTGAGTGATTAGCAACCATATGAACATATATTTTACACCCAAGATCGCAAGTTATGCACTGAATCCTTAACTAAATTAGAACAAACAAATCATGGATCAAGAGTGTGAGAGGCAAATAGGTTCCCCATCCCACCCCACCTCATTTTACAAGTAGAGACACTTTAAATTCCCTGGATAACATTTTAGTAAGACAAATAAATTGCTTTTATGACTTATTTTATTTTGTAAATACATTTCCCCTCTCTTCATGAGTGTGTGTCTGTGTGTCTGTGTTATATAAATATAAAAACCATTGCTTGAAATCATCAGAAACAGGGTACCCCCACCATATTGGTACATACTAAAGGAGGTACTCTCCACAGTTTCCCTTTAGTTTGATTTTTATCTTCATGTAAGGCATTAGTGACGTCTGGTGAATTACATTCAACGTGATGATTTTCTATTAAGGGCAGATTCGGGATTCCAAATGGATAGGCTGTGTGCACCATTCAAAAGTAGCCTCTGGTCTCCGGGTGGCATTTCTGGAGCTTGGGTGCCATCTACTGGCCATACGGGACGGATATTTTTTTTCTCCACCAAGGAAATCTTTTCCTTCGGATTTTTTTCATGTGTCAACTCAGTTCTACAAGAAACAAGATACCAGCTAGATACCTTGGAAAGGAAATAAATGAAACAAGCAAACTTTTTTTTTTTTTGCTGTTGCTTCTTTTCACACTAGTAAAAATGGTTTGGGGAAAAAAATGCTCTATGAAGTCAATTTGGCAATATAGCAATTATAAAGTAAAAGAGAAGATATATTAAAAAAATATCCATAGCAAACACAACAAAACCACTTCATTATCTCAGCCGAAACTATGATTTCAGTAAAGCAAATGGGAGTTTGTAGGTTAAAAAAAGTTACTAGGCCTAATTTTCTGTTATAGAAAAAGAGGAAAAAAAGCAACATGCCCACACACTGTTAAAAAAAATGTTGAAATTTATGCCTCCCATCCTAAAAATAATATATAATATATTCAATATATTTTAAAAATCTAAACTTCCAAAGGGAGGGGGTTTAAATTTAAATAAAATGACTTTTCCTTGCATTCCTTGGAGCAAAACATAAATAATGGTACCAATAATTTTAAAGAATTAAATAAATCTATTGCATATTTTTATGTAGGAACTCACTCTGATAAAAGCATAACAAATTGAAATGGAGGAAAACAGAAGGAGCAGAAGGGAAAAGGGAAAAGAAAGAAAGAGATTGAAAATCAGATTTTAAAAATTCAAAATAGCATTTTGATAGAAAAATTGCAGAGATTGTTATTTTTGTTATATTCTATTAACATCACAATAGATTGTACTGGTATTAATAAAACAACATGGACTTAACGGGCAGCAAGGGTATGAACAGGGTATAGCTCAAGTTTTTAAAATTCAAGCTTTTGTATCTTCTAATATATATCTATTATTTTTTTCAAAATGTTTTATTAGGAAAGCTATACCAGACGCATCACTGTACAATGATTAAACATTACCTTTACAATTGATATTTACTTGAAAGTACAGAATAAATATATGCACATTTGTATTTGTGTCTGTGTGTGAGAGCGTGTCTGTGTGAGAGCAAGAAAGAGAAAAAAGAAAGAACATTAAAAGTGCTTCTTCTAAGAAATACCTGTGATTGGTACCCAGTGAGTTTTATTTTTCTCCCACCTGTACACTTATTATGTTGGAGTCTTAATTAGAAGTGTGGCTGCGATTGAATAGAACAGTAATGAACTTTTAAAAAATAATAATAATGATGAAACTGACCTTTTCTTCCCCACAGGAATGCCACAAAAGAGACCAAGAGCTGGAAATCTTGGCTTAAAATGATAATTTTAGGCTAGCAATGTCTCTGATCTCCCTTACACAACATTTATTGTGGAAAATGGAGGGAGAGTGGGCACCTTGCAATGACAGAGGAAGCTGATCGAAGAAGGCTGGGAATAGAAAGTTAAGACTGAGATTGGGGACTTGTGTGTGCGTGTAGGTGAGAAAGAAGTGAGAGAAGAGAGTGAAAACATTAACAGAGGACAACTCCATCCCCCCAAAAGCAGTTTCCAGACATGCAGCTAACTGCATTTTTGTTGTTATTCACCCCACTTTTGTATTCTTTTAAATAAATGTACAGAATCTGTGCCATGATAAAAGGGGGGGAAGCTGAAGATGTTTTGAGTCCACCTCCCACTGTTCAACATAAAAAATAGAATGGAAAGATTTGTGTTTCTATAGTGTTTTGTTTCTTAAAAGAAAGAGTGAAGGCGCAAGAGAGAGAGAGAAAGAAAGGAGGAGGAGGAGGAGGAGGAGGAGGAGGAGGAGGAGGAGGAGGAAAAAGAGGGGGAGGATAGTACACACAGAATTTTACTTTGTCAGGATCAAGACAAAGTTCCCCCATGATGCTAATTAATAATAATATTCTTATATCTTAGACAACATGGCACAGTCAAAGTCTCAGGTTTTTGTTTTTCAATATAAAAAAATAATGATTGATTAACATCTGCTGGCAAAAGTCTGCAAAGGCACTTTTATCGATTAATGATCATCTGAGTTAGGCCCTTCCTCCAAACCAACAACTGGCAGGGGGGAAGCACAGAGCTGTATCTTCTAGTATCAGCATGCGGTGGTTGGGGGAGGAAAGGGAGAGGAGCAGATGGGATGTGAGGGTGCTCTGGGGCAGGGAAGGGAGTGGGAGATGCTGGAATTTGGCTGTAAAAAGCTAGACGTTTTTTCTCAAAACCTATAAGTGGTCTTCTCCAGGACTTCGAGGTAATCCGGCTTGGTTTGGAGTTTGGCCCTTAACTCGAGGTATTCGCTTTGGGGGGGTTGATGATGTTCTGGGAAGCCCTTACCAGCTGAGAAGAGAAGAGTTTCTTTCAGCCTGGCGTCCTGTTGTAGGTCTGGATATTGCATGCCAGGGGGGTGCACGTGCAGTTCCTTTAATTTGGGCACTGTGCCATATAGGCAGTCCACAAAGCCCACTGAGCATGGAGGGACCAATGGGGGCCTCTCCCTGTTGTCTAGAATGGCACCACTAGGAGGGAAGAGTACTACCCCACCATTCTTCTCATGGTGGAAGACAGGCGGCACCAGGGCTAGCTCCCCCAAGAGAGGAATCCCCCCAACAACTCCTCCTCCAGATGGCTGAGGGTGTGGGTGATGGTTGGTTGTCACTATGGTGTTGAGCTGTGAGCTGGACACTGCCAGATTCCATTCCTTTTCCTTCTCCAGCAAGGTCCTATAGCAGCTACTGTTCCCACTCTCCTTAGTGGGGTCAGCAAAGTGTTCCCCAACACAGCTACTACCTCCATTGCCACCTCCTAGAAGTATGTCCCCAGGTTGCCCAGATTCTCCTGCTATAACTTCATCTTCTTCACGCGGCTTGTAGATGGGATTGTTGCACATCTGGGTTACCGGATGGGGGATGTAATCATAAACATGACCCAAAGGGGGTGCCTTCTCTGGGGATGCACTCATTCCACCACCTCCTCCACCGCCTCCCTCCTCGAAGAGGTGATGACATTGCATCTGGATGCCCGTTAAGTCAAGGGCTTCCTGCCGCTGTTGGTTCCGGAAAGGGAGCTTCTTGCGCCGTCGGCGTAAGACAAAGGCAAACAAGCCTGCAGCAATGAAGACTGCAGAGAAGAACAGCACAAGTAGACTAAGGATGAGCACAGAGAGTGGTACTGGCCCTCCTCCAGCAGGGGGTAGCTCATAGGGTGAGGGACTGGTAGGACTTGGGTGACCTGATGGTGGTGGGGCTGGCGAGGCAGTGGCAACATGTAACATTTCTGGACACAACACCTCCAACTCAACAGAGCGGACATCTCTATTAGTAAGGTTCTCTGGGCTGGCACAAAGGACATCCCCCACCACAATGACAGAACTGATCGTCTCGATCCACTGCTTGAGAGGCACCAGATCACACGTGCAATCCCAAGGATTGAGCTTCAGGTCTATCTGGACAATGGCATTAAGGTGCTCCAACACACCAGCCACAGGCAGGTACAGGAATTTGTTGTTCCGCAGGTTGAGTCTGGCCAGGGATGTGCCAGCAAAGGCATCAGTAGGCAGGGTCCTCAGGAGATTGTCATTGAGGAAGAGCAGCTTCAGGTTAGGCATGAGACTGAAGGCGGCGGGCTGGATCACCCTGATCTGATTGTACTCAAAGTACAGATAATGCAAGCACTGCAAGCCTCTGAACATGCCTGGGGTCAACTTCTCAATGTCATTGCCATTCAAGTACAGGCTTTTCAGATTAGGCAAGTTAATAAAAGCCCCATCCTGCACATACGAGATCCGATTGTTCCCAAGATGCAGAAGATCCAAGGAAGAAAAATTCCAGAAATCTGAACGGTAAATTTTTTGTATCAAATTCCCACTCAGGTAGAGTTTCTTGGCATTGATGGGCCTGGGCAAGAGCTCAGAAATGTTGTGGAACCCTCTTTCCTTGCAGTTGACAGTTAAACCCAAATCATTGATGTGCAAACTGCAAGAGCAGCCGGTAGGACATATGATGGGTATAGGTGGCCTCGTCTGGTATGCAGCAATCGGAGGCTGGTTGGGTGCAGGGTACAGGCCTCGGGGTGTAGGTGGTGGTTTGGGAGCCCTGGGCTGTTTTGTTGGCTTGGGCTGCTTAACGGACGTTTTATATTCAACAGAGGAAGCAGTGAAATGGAAGGAGGACAACATGGAAGAAGGTTTAGTAGGCCAAGCATTTTCCTTGCTTGAGGATAACTGAGGAACACCAACGCTGACAAGTTCTGAGTCAGACAACATGGGGCAGAGTTTATTTCTTTTGATTTCCCTCAAGTCCTTGCCGTGAAAATGAAAGGGGGTCTCACACGTAATGTCTCCCACAAGGGCAGTATACGGAATGCGCTCCAGCCAGCTTTTCAGCTGAACTATTTCACAAGTACAGTTCCAAGGGTTCTCTTCCAACTGAATCTCCATCAAGCTCCTACCGATGTGGTCCAGCATCCCTCGATAGGAAAGTACTTTCAACCTATTCCCACGCAAGTCCAAGTGAGTCAGAGACACCGACTTAAACAAATTAGTGGGAAGCATGGGAATTAGATTGTCATTTAAGATCAGGACCCGGAGTTTACTCAGGTTTCGAAATGCCCCACTTTCGATTCGCTTAATAACATTGTAATCTGCCTGCAGATATTCCAGACTCTCTAATCCCAGGAAAGTATCATTTCGGAAAATGTCTAGTTTATTCTCATGCAGGTACAGTCGCTTCAGAATTTTGAGCCCATTAAAGGCCCCCGTCTGAATGTCTTGCAGTGCGTTGTTGCCAAGGTTAATAGAAACAGCATTGTTCAAGTGGAGAAAACTGTTTGTGTATAATCTTCTCATGGAGTTTCTCTGCAGGTAAAGTTTGAAAGGTCTTGACCATGATTCTGTTATCTGGCTAATATTTATAAATCCCTTGTTGTCGCAGTGTATATGAAAAAGGCTTTCTTTGACTTCACAGTAACAAGGATCAAAGCAGGGTTCCTCAATTTCCTCTGAGTCCTCTATCAAAGGAATGGGGGTAGTCCATGCTACTGCAATTGTGCTTAGAAGGGTAATCCACAGCATCCTTCTCTGACGGGGCGGATCTGCCATCGAAGGCTTCATGGTTCGGAGGGATTACGAGACTGTAATGAGAATCAACAACACAAAGGGATTACAATTGATTGGTATTTTTGAGCAATCCGATGGGGGAGAGAAGGAATGAGTTTTCGGGAATTCCTCTCTTCATCACAAAAGGGGAAAAAATCAACAACCTAGCAGCACGAGTGGTATATACTTACTTTCTTACTCAAGTGATATCCAAACATTTAATCAGACAGTGGCCTTTTTCCCTCCCCCCACTTGTCTTCATCTAATGTTGCTTAGTACATAACACCATAACGAGGAAGAAAATGAAGGCTGTAGGGCCTGTGTTGTAAATGATCTAAAAACATTTTCCCCCAAAACCGAGACAATCTTCAGGAAGCAGATGATGTGCACAAGCTCAGCCTCAGATTCATATTTGCATTAATTAGAAATGAAAAGATGCGGCTGAAAAGAGATGTTTCCCCCCCCCTTTTAATCTGTATACAGATACTCAATTAAGGGTACAGGTTATCACTGTAAGCAAACATACACTTAACTTTCAAGTGATGGGATCCCACCAGGGGAATGTCCAATTTTACCTAACACTACAACAGACATTATTGAAGAAAATGAGGACAAACAAGTTTCCAATATTTCTGATTCCTAAAGAAATGCTTGCGACTGGAATTAGAAACTAAATACTGTACATAGCAGCAATGCCAGACTCAAAACAAGAAGAAAATTAAGCCTCTGCTCTTCCCAGCACCCAAAACCAAATTAACATAACTGGAATATAGTACCAGATAAAAAAGCATACTCCATATTAATCATTTCAGCTGATTAAAGCATTTAGAGATGATTAATCTTTGGAAAGAACCTGCTGTGCCATCTACAGATCCAAGTTGAAGGCTAAGCAATGAAAAGGCTGATACGGAGATTGTCTGGCTGTACATTGAAAGAGGAGGGGGGATACTTTGAATGATGATGACTTGTGCTCAGAAGTCTACCCAAGGCTGATCCAGCAAGGGAAAGGAGGAATGGAGGAAGATTGAAACTTGGGAGAAGATAAAAGACTTTTGCATCAACCATAAGCAAAATAATCATTCCTTTCTAGTAAAAGCTGTCCCCACCACACACACACACACACACATAAGAATCTACTTAAAGGAGGCTTACCAGAACACAATGACCTACACAGGTTTTTCATATTGTCTTTGTTTCCTGGATTCTTTCTTCCACTGCCCCCCCCCCTCATTCCAATACAGAAGAAAAGATCACTGTTAAAGACTAGGCATCCTGACAAAGATTGGGGAGGGGGCCTTCGCAGCCTTCCCATTCAGAGGTTTGCCAAGAGTCCTGGTATTTAGTTGTGCTGCCCTCGCAGCAAAGATAGATGGATTCTCTTGCACTTCCTCCATACAGGAGAAGACACTTCAATTCCTCCCTCCTGTTAAATAAAGGGGGGGGGGGAAGAACCCTTCATGGTAAAAGGTCATATTTAGGAAGAAAAACTGGGAGGGAGGAGTTAGTGGGATTCACAGTAGGAAAGAAAGCAAAGGACCAATTCGGAAATGAAGGAAATTAGGGAGCCCTGTAGGAAGAGAATATATGAATAGGGAGGGGGAGGGAAAGGATCTCTCAGTTCAGCATTTTCATTTCACTCTTTGCTTAGACAAGCAAGCACAACGACAAATGTGTGAGATCCAGATCCAGAAAAAAAAGAAAAGCTTCTACTTACCAGGCTTGAAGGAGAGATTTTTAGCACATTTGGAGAGCAGAAAAAAAGAGGGAGGGAAAAAAAAAAAAACCTGGCAAACCTTACTTTAGCAAAATAAAGGGGAAAAAACAAAAAGACGTATATGCAAAGAGCGTCCCCGGTTTCTTCTTTTTTTTTAAGTTGCAAAAATAAATAAATAAAGGATTGCTGGTTTCTCTTTCTCTCTGCTCTGATTCTATACTCTAGCTTGGGAGCTGAAGCAAAAAGGAAGGGGGGCGAGCAAGCACAGATGAGACGTGGTAGGAATGCAATGAGCTTCTTTAGGATGCAGAGATACTGCTTGGCACAGTCGATGGAGGAGGGAGGAGAAGGGGGCTGCTGCAGGCTCCCAGTTCTGCTCTTGCTAAGCTGCCTAGGCTGGGTACCACCACTCATCTTTGGGAAAGAAAGAGAAGGAAGGGTCTGGGGTGGAAGACCAGCCAAGGAGGGGGAGCAGACCTTCTCCCCTGCACTCTGGATGCCTCTATAGACCTTATTGCCTCCGGATCAGTTTTCCCCACCATGTACTAGAGCTTCAGGAAGACACACTTGGCACCCAATCGGAAGCACGCACCTGGGAAGTCCTGCCTGACTGTACAGGGTTTGCCCCCTGCTTCTGTAAAGACGAGGACGGGGAGGAAGAATGTATTATATATCTAGATATATGGGTATCTATATAGGAAGAGGTCAGAAGTGGGGGAACTCTAAGAGGATGGGGGAGGTTGGAACCGAAATGCCAGAAAGGATTTGAACTGGAGGTTCTGCCTGCCCTCCCTTCCCCTGAAAAATAATCTAGGGGGGGGTGAATAGGGAAGCCCCTTGGGCTATCCAACATTCAGATTCCACCAAATTCTTGAGAGTAGCAGACCTTAAGGCCATTCAAGGCAGGAACTTAGGTTCTTAGATTCTCTGCAGTTCTCTGTCAAACCTAAATCTGTCCCAGGAGAATAAAATACAAGAGCAGCTCTGTGTCTTTTGTGTGTGTCTAGATATGTGTGTCTAAACAAGGACCTTTTCTCTTGCCTTACTTTTTCCTATTCTTCACATCCTCTTTCTCTCCCCCCACCTCCCCATTGCTCTAGAAAGTCTTTGCTCTCCGTTCCACTAGGCTATTGAAAAAAAAAATCCTCCAGAACCAAGGGTTGGGTGACAAGGGACCTCTTTCTACCCAAAAAGAAATAATGGACAAATTTAAGGACTGCTGCCCTTCCTCTTATCAAGATATCTGCCTCCCCCTTTCTCCCCTTCTTGCAAATTCCTCTTTCAAATAAATCTACCTGGAGGATAGGTTGCCTGGTGGTAGAAGAAAAGAAAAAGGAAAGCTCTAAGATCAATTTCTGTCTGAATCCAAGAAGATAAAAAGAAAAGGAGACTGGAAGGTAAAAGAAAATTCAGCCTGTGTAGAAAATAGGGGGCAAGCGATTAAAATAAACAACGGAGGGGGCAAATCATGGTTACACAAGAGCATCCAAAAAAGGTTTGCTGATGTAAGAATCTCCTCTGGACAATCCAGCAAATGGAGTTGATGCTCAGTATTATTATTATTATTATTATTATTATTATTATTATTATTATTATTATTATTATTATTATTATTATTATTATTATTATTATTAAAAAAAAACCTCAGGATCAGTTTGGTCATCATTAACTCAAGTTCTGTGAAAGCTGAGGTTGTATTAGTCCATCCCCTGGCTTCCAAAATTTCCTAAACCTTCCTGCCCTGCCTAAAATTCTCCCAGGGGTGGAAACTACAAACTTTATGTTTGCCAATTACTCTCGTAAATGGACTTCATTTAGAGATCAAATGGACTTCATTTAGAGAACAGTGATAGAGATATCACTGTTTATCAACTGGTTTCAATCAGGGAGGAAGGGGCCTTGTCAGCAAAATCCAGTTGCAGCCTAGAAAATGGATTTGGATGGTTGCTTTGTGCTTTCCCCCCTTGAAGGGGGGTAGAGAGGGGGTGAGGCTGGCAGGTGGCAGTGCCATTGGATCCTTTGGGACTCTCCCCCCCTCCACTCTATTTCTGCTCTCCCTATCACACTCAGAGAACTGGGATTCTTACAACCATTGAAAGATAGGTTGAGTGATGGGTTCGAAATCAGCAGGCTTGCAAGGAATGAGAGACGCTGTGCCTGAACTACTCTCTTAGGAGGCCCCACAAGGGTTACCCCGAGGTGACTGTGTCCTCACACTTTAAATAGTTCCATAGGCAGTCACAGCAACAGCCACCTTGTTCCCGTGTCCTCTGGCACCATGGCAGTGCCTCCTTAGTTGCTGAGGAAAAAAAAAAAGCAGCGTGGTCCTTTATTGCTTTAAATGCCAACGACAGAAATTACTGGTTTGAAAGGCAAGGATATATTTATGCAATTTCTTGGAGAGCTGGGGAAAGGAGATGGGGGGGGGGGGGCGCGGGAAGAACCTTAGAAATGAAATGGAGGGAAATTGGCCGGAGGCAGTACATACCACAGCTCTTTTCCTGCACGAACAAGGTCTGGGGGAATCCTTCTTCGCAATACAACCAGAGCACACACACACAAAAAAAAGGTGTACCTGTATCCCATTTCACACGCGCGCTCTTTCGCAGGCGTGCACAGATACAAACAATCGCCCGTGGCAAAAAAAACAAAAAAAAACAAAAACAAAAAAAAACCCCTGCAATCCAGCCTCAGTCGGTCGCCAGATCTACGGACAAAAAGCCAAGAGGAAGGGCACTGAATTTACCTAAGGTGATCCGCGCAGGATGGGCTGCCTGGCTATCGGTGGGTCGCCCCGGCTGGCGCGGCTTTGCAGACGGAAGGACGGTCGCCTTTTCCTTCTCTTCTTCGCCTAGACAAAGAATCCGCTTGGCAACTTCCATCCTGGGCCGAAGCGCAACCTGGCCAACTTCAGCCCTGCTGGCCTGCCTCCGCCTTCATGTGTGCCCCCCCCCCGGCGCCCCCAGCCAAGCGCGCCCGGTTCCTGCTTGTAATCCGTCCCCGCGAGCACCTCTTCCCGCCCCCCTCTCGCCCTCGCAACTTGGCCCGAGGAGAGACGGGGAGCAGCGGCGAGGAACTGCCGGGCAAGAGCGATCGCCTGGAGGAGGAAGAGAGCGCTGGATGCAAATCAGTCAAGCGGGTCATGGCGCCTTTGCAAAAAAAACGCAGCTCCGCCGGACGCGCCGCGCCGCGCCTTCTGCCTTCCCACCGCGGCGTTGCCGCCCGCTTCCAAGGACGAGCGCGTGGCTCCCGCCGAGGCGGCCGCGACGAAAGAGGCGAGCCAATAGCTCGATCCCCCACCGATCCGGCTGCATCGAGGAAGCTCCTTTTCTTCACTTCTCTCTTTCGGGGAGGGGGGAATCGGCCTGAAGGTTTCCGGAAACCCCGGGAGGGGGCATCTCAGCTCGCCCCTCAGCCTCGCTGTTTTCTTTTTTCTTTCCTGTCTGAGGCCAAAAAAAAAAAAAAAAAAAATGGTATTGGTGGGAGGGTCTGCCGGTCCACGGCGATGGGCACTGAGCGAGAGAGGGAGACAAATGCTGGATCCGGTCAGCTTCTTATCCCAGTCTCTAGCAGAGCAGCAGCGAAATGGCTTTCGGGGCTGGGGGGGATGGGGGAAGGAGAGAGAGCTTTTCCCGACGGTTGTAAAAACTGGGCTGGCGACGGGAGGCAGAGGAAGCCAAGCGAGATTTGCAGCTGGACCATCTGCTGGAATCTAGTTGGCGGGTATCATCCCACCTGCGCTTCGTTTGGAGTAAGTCTCACCTAACTTAACGAGATTAATTTGAGATGGCCGTGGAAATCGGGCGTCCTGGGGGAGAGGGGTTGAGACGAGGCGCTCTGGTCATGTGAAACAGTTTCAGTCCCACCGTGATGGGGAAGAGGGGAGGGCTTCTGAGGAGGAGGGGGACATGACTTTTCACCTGGCAACCAAAGCCACTTGAGAAGGCTCATTCACAGGGTGGCAGAGAGTAAGGACCCTCCCATACGGACACACACAGAGACACACACACACAAAGTGGGACCTTATCTGCATTGCACTTGGAGCCTTGACTTTCTTCCAAGGAGTGAACATCAGAGGAAGTGGTCTTCTACATAGACCTAGGTCAGTATTATCTACGCGAAATATCAGTGGGGCTCTGAAGACTCAGACAGGGATGTCCCCAATCTCTCCCTAGAGACGTTAAGGATTGAAATGATTTGTGTGCCACACATTTATTGCTGACTTTCAGCACCCTTTGGATGCAGCATGCAAGGGTTGTTTATTGTGTTCTTGTTCCTTAGACTGATCTCCTGCTTTTTTTCTCCTGGAGCTCAAGACACACTTTCTTATCCAGATTTTCTCCACCACAGCCCTGGGAGGTAGGTTGGGTTGAAAGATAGTGGTTGCCAGCCATTGAGACTCCATGAAGATGGTCAGGGATGCTTTCTTCCGGGCTGTCCAGCAAGCAGAGTGTTTGGCACTCTTCTTTGGCATGGCCCATCCCATAAGGATTTTCTCCAGAAGCTCTTCCTTCCAACCAGAGTACAAAACAGTATCTACAGGTCTGAGTAGGAATTATTCTATTGTAAGCTCAGTATTTGCCCTTTAGCCATACTTTTGTGTCACGCCTGTGAATATATGCTAGTACTTACGCACTAAAGTGAAAGTATTTATATGCACAGTCTTTTGCAGGTAGACTATTAGTGATGGTCCATTGCTAGAAGCATCAGGCAAGTGTCAAATCAATTTCAACGGTATGCTTTAAGAGAAAGTGAGAATCACAGTTACTGTGACAGATCTTCTGGATTAGACTAAATATAAGAAATGCAAGGTTTTAGTTTATCTCCTGCCCCCCATATGGTTTATTGGAGCTGCTTTTTCAGCTGAATTTGAAAATAAGATCAGCAATAGGTTATCTTCAGCAATAATTGTCAATATGAGAATAATTTGGAATGGAAAGCTTTTTTGATCCCAAGCATATCATTACCGTTTCAGTGATTATCAAGACCTACATCCCAAAAAGTACATGGAAATGAGACAAGAAATAGGTAGAGCCAACAGAGTGAAAATATGAATTTGATTTCATTTAGATGTAATTTATAATAAGATACAGATAATTGTAATTATTTTCCTTTTTTCTGTCATATTAGATACTAGAATTTTATGGCAACTTTTATGTATTACAGGTATTATGGTTAAGACTGGGTTTCCTCTTTCAGTCAAGGCTTGCATCTCTTTAGGACGGTGGTTGTGCACCTGAATTCTTAGTAGAACATTTCAGCTGCTTATTTCATTTGCATTTAAAATGCATTAAAAATTCTGAGGACTGAATTCTTATCTCTGTTTTAATTCATGTGATATGTTGAGAAAAGATCCTTAGCTTGAAAACTGGTGCCTGAAAAAGCTTTGGGGACTGAACTGGGTCCCAGGAAACCAGTTGCTGATCCCAAATAAAATAATGCCATTCTCTGTTGTATGCATATGCAACACAAGAGGGCAAGGAAATCTCAGATGATGGATGAGGGATGAAGGAGATCTTTCTCCACATATTTTTATCTACCTCTACCTTAATAGTTCTATCTAGGACTATTCCTATATATTTCCTTTTTAAAAAATAAATAAATAAAATGTCTGAATGTGGTCTATCTGGAGAAAGGGAAGAGACTTGGGGGGAGTTACAAACTATAGCATCCATGGAACCATGTTCTTTAGGATCCTAAAATGTTTAAAACACTGTTCTTGAACTAGTTTCTTTACTGAAGTTACTGTTAGAAATATAGTAATCATAACTCCTAGGATTTTTCAATTTAATCTTTCTTTTAAAAAAGGTAATTTGCTCCACTGCCCAGTTTATTCATCTGACTTTCTGTTGCTGAGGCTTTAAAACTACTGATTGTTTTATAGCAAGTCCTTTTATATGTATTGCTATTTGTTGCTTTGAAAATCATTGGACCCTGCAGCGTTTTAAATCTAGATGTGTGCATTGGTTTTCTCAGGAAATAAAACAATACTATTGCTAATACCATTTCAATGTTTAGGGAACCAGATTAACCATTCTATGTCCTATGAAGCATTTTATTTGAACATGGAAAGTCTCATTTAAAAAAAAAAAATCTCTTCTCTCCTCTCTCTATTGTGATGATCCCAGCCACTGTCCAAGCTTGAACACAAATGAGGACAGGGAAGCTGACCAGGAAGTGTCCTCTTCTGAGAATCTTATTTGAGCATTACATTTCTACAGAGGCTTTCCATTAGGCTCACCACACCCCTCTGAAGTGCAGTCATTTTTAAACCTCCATCTTAAAACTGCTGCATGAAAATCAATTCATTGTATCTTCTAATAGGTCCCCCTCCCCTACATTCCTTTGCAATATGGAACCAGGGAGAGAAAGACTGGAGTGAAGAAGCTACAGCCACAGTACTGAGAAAATAATGCAACTTAATGAAGAGAAGGAGTCACTGTAGGGCTGGCAACTAGCGAGTTGCAGAGCTTTTGCTGAAGCTTGGAGATTGGCAGAGAGCCCATGATTGCAACAGTGCAGCCACCGTTAGAACAGAGACTTCTAGAAGTCCAGCTGCAATATGGGATAATTGTCATTTTTGCCTGCCTTGTTTAAATAATATAAAATGACCCATCTAGCATAGCATCTTTTTTTAATAGCAATTTTATTAAAAGTCACAATTAAACAGGTAAAACCAAAAATAAATAAATAAAATAATAAAAAGAAAAAAGTGAAGAAATGAAAAAGAAAAATAAGAATAAAGAAAAAGAAAAAGAAAAGAAATATATAAAGAAATGGCTTCCCCTTTATCGCAACAATTTCTTAAAATACTACAAATGATCTCTTCTTCCCATATCTCAACTTTTACCTATATACAAATCCTTAAAGCTTGTTGTTTAGTCCTGGTCAGCAAAGTCCATTAAGGGTTACCAGAGATAACAATGTGCCTGCTTACCTTGATCAAATAAACCAACTTTATATTCCTTTCTTTTAAATAATCTTGATCTTTAGGCCCTTGGTATAATGTCATAGAACTTGATTATATATATATATATATATATATATATATATATATATATATATATATATATATATATATTATAAAACAAAGCGACCACCAAGAGAAATCTATAAAACATATAGAGTTTAATCTACCAAGCTTTCGTCAAGTGCACTTGACATCATCAGGGTTAAAAAGGCAAATGCTGGGAAGGTTTATATACAGTCGTTCAACGCCTGCTTCTGGCTCCTGGAGCGCATAACCGGCCCCAGCTGATCCTGCCGCACTTTAAGCGTGCTGCCTGCTTTGATGTCCGGCTCCTTTTTCTGAATTCGCGTCCTTTTGAGTGCTGTTACATTCATTATCAGGGTGTTAGGCAGATTTGATGGTAAGGCATCCTTGCTTCCCCTGCATACGGCTCCCCCGCTGCTATATGTGTGTCTATCTCTGAGGAGTGGGGGGGAATGTAAGCTGTTTCCTGGATTCGATGGTAAGGCATTCTTGCTTTCCCTGCAAACGGCTCCCCCACTGTTATAGGTGTGTCTGTCTCTGAGGGGTGGGGGGGAATGTAAGTTGTTTCCTGGATCCGATGGTAAGGCCTATATATATATTGACTCTTTTCACAAAATTCTTCAAGGCTTTAACAAGTCTCTTGCAAATCCAGTACAGGAAAATTATTCAGGTTACTTTATTTATTTATATATTTATTTTTGTTACTTGAATATGCCCTTTAATTGTCCAGTGTAACATTTCCTATAGGAATCTTGTGTCTTGTCATTTTTAAATCCACATTCGATAAGTTCAATCTGGTCAGGTAAAACTTGTTTCTCTTTCATAATTTCTTTGAAACTACTGTATATAGAGACAGATATTTAAAAATTAACTCCTAGGTCTGTTGTTCAAAACTATCAATCTGTCCAATGTTAAAATATTTTGTTTCATTCTGTATTAGTAAGTCAAATTTAACTGTTCTTTAATTGTGATCTTTAGTTTCTCTGGTTCACTCTACTGTCTAACCTGAAAACTCTGATCCTATCATCTTTTTTAAAAAGGAAATTCAAAACAAAACCATTTTCCCACAAGAAGGATTCTTATAATTAATTCCAAAATCTTATTTCAAACCCATTTGGATCCTAAGTCCATTTATAATTTTCCAAAATCAAGTTCTAATCACCCTTTTGCTGTTTACTGCAAAAGATAATAATTAAGTCCTTAAACTTGTATTTAAAGAAAACCCACTTGGTGCCGCAAAACTTGTCGATCCAAAGATTCCTAATAGCTGGAAAGCAGTTAAGAAGCAATTTCCAAAAGTGATTAGAAAAAAAAGTATGCAAACTCTATGTTAGACATGTCAAACCCGCGACATCATGTGATGTCACAAGACATATCAGGACGGTTTTGCCATTGCTGGCAATGGGATGGACGTGGCTTCCAGATGACGCATTCGGCCCATGGGCCGGCAGTTTGACACCCCTGCTCTATGTCCTTTTGAGGGCACTGAGCATGGTTTGAGCCAAAAGACTTCTATCCCCTTATCTCCCAAAGCTCTAAACCAACTGGGGACCCTTGTCTTGCAGTCTCCTCATGAGGAGTAACTGTCAGGGGCAGGTCTGAAGTCCTTTCCTTGTCCAGAGAGGAATTACAAAGAGTTGGTCTATTTGCTGGCTCGTCATTCCATCACGTGGTCTACTCCACTTTTAGTTAACTGTCTTCAATTCACAATTTCTTCCCTGTAAACCTGTGGTCTAGCAGCTTTCCATCTGCAAGCCCATGAATGGAATTAAACAAATCCATCATCCTGTTGGAAATGCCGTACAAGTGATTTGAGTATGCAGAATATTGGTGTTCTGACCCTGACCCATAATAAATGAGTGCCATCTGCATTCATGTATGTTAACTCCTTTTTACAAGCTCTGAAGGTAGTAGACATGACAGGGTGCCACACTTCCTAGGACAGAGTCAGCATTCAATAATACAGGTATTTTTATTAACTAGCCATGATTGAGCTAATTTCATTAGGCATGCTGGCTTAACAAATGGTCATTTGAAGTTATGATGGACTTTCAAAAAGATACTTACAACCCAATTTACATTTTCTTTAAAGGCATATTTTTCACATAGCTTCAAGCTTGCTATCTGACTATGAGAGCTACTGTAGGTAACTAGAAGGAGACCTTGTGCTACTAAAATAAAAACCTTTCTTCATAGTATGCATGATTTAAAAAAAAATAGTTCTACCTACTTTTTCATTTCTTAAGTAAAAATGAAAAGCCAGAAATACTTAAGCTTTTCTTTTTTTAAAAAAAATTACGTATCTGTTCTGCAGTGCCTTCAGCTTTTTAAGATACAACCAGAGCATTTAGAGCAACTAAAGCATTTAGATATATCTTCCAGGCTAAGGGAGATTATGAAAGATTACTGGCTGAAGGGCTTACAACTTCTTGGTCCTAACAGTGAGTAATTCCTATCACTGCAGTTAAGAAAGGATAATTGACACAGTGTATACATATATGCAATGTATTTGGAGTTTTCTATTCTTGCATTTTTTAATATTTAGATTCATAGCAACTTGAGGCTAAAGAGGTGGGAACAGTGATCATTTAAGAGAATAGAAGATTGTCAAACACAAGCCCAGAGACAAGATAGCAAGATCCAATCAAGTTCAGTCCTTTATTAGCTTACACCTAATGGGCAGAATCTTGCCAAACTAAAACTATAACGTTCTTACCTGCTAAATATATCTTGAGAGATTCTAGTGTGTAGCTACCCTGAACCTCTTTTCTCTTCCCACATCCAGCTTAGGACTGTGAAATCTCATTTAATTTGGGCCTCTTTCTGGGAAGGCTGAGTTGACAAAATCTTCCCCAACCACTCCTGCAGGTGCACATTCCATCTCAAAGATTGAAACCAAAAAAAGAGAAAGCAACTCTCCCAAGTCAACAGCAATAACTGACTGAAATGAAGGAACTTGATGTGAGCTCTCTCCAGATTAAGCTAGATAGGGAGAAAATAGGTAGAACATTGGTTAAATCATTACGGCATTCTGTGAAATATCATGGCATTACTGAAATCAGTTGTATAGGCCAACTTTAAACCATTTTGGATTTTAGTTCCCAAGGGGCTTAGGTAATACGATTCACGGCAATGGATCATGTACACTGTGGTCAAACAACAGGAAGGCACATCTAACAAAACGTGTTAGATGTGTTATCATTTTTAGTAATGAGGGCATCTTCACTAGCATTCAGTCTCCTCCCTATATAATTCGTCTATTACATCACTATTGGGAAGTAGTTAGTTATTATTCCTTGGTGAATTCAGATATTCTGCATATGATCAGAGGATGTGTCTCTGTTTGTATGTATGTATGTATGTATATATGTGTGTGTGTGTGTGTGTGTGTGAAATTATATAAATTGTGTGTGTGTGTGTGTATAAATTCCAGCTCCAATCAAAGCCTGAAAGAGGGCATATTGAGGAATGATTATATTGTGACATCCCTTTATCGAACCAAAACCTTTGCTGAAAAAGGAGCAAGAGCTTGGGAAGAATCAGGATTTACACTCTCAGTTCATTATTTTAGTCTCTATTTGCATGTCTAATAATATCCACAGTACAACTATGAATATGTAGCTTCACAAACACATTTTCTGCAGAAAGAACAGAGTGGGTTCAGTGCAGTGATGAGAAGGGATTCATCAGAAGAAGAGAACATGTGGCAATTCTAAGTAGGAGGGTGAAATATAGGCAAGAAAATCGTGAAGCTGATTCATTTGGTGAAGTAAAAAGCATTTGGGGGAAATGATAAAGGCAATCTCTCTGAAAATTTGAGTTCTCTGTTGACCAGCAGTTATGCTGATTTGATGTGGATATAATATAAGATCTTTTATTTAATGTACATATGCAATTATCCTGATAAAATATCTAGCACATCAATTTCAGAACCAGTTTACACAAGTGTAATCCAGAAAAATAATCAAAATCTGTTGTATTTTTTTTCTTCCTATGTGTTATCACTGCATTGATGAAGGAGCATTTTGTTTCACGTTTCCTTCCAGGGACAACATTGTTGAAAGTCTTGTGGTGTGAATATGATGGTCTTGTATAGATTTAGTTGTAAGACAACCGAGAAATATGTGTGAAAATGTCCTATCTTTCATTACACATCAATCGGGGTTTTCAGAGTGATGGAATGTTGTGTGGAACAGAAAATAACAATTGTATCCTCCATCATCACTTTCAATCAAAAAGCACCAGGTTTTTTCTTTAAAAAAATAAAATAAATCTCAAGTACCTTGAGAATCAGTTAAAGAGAAATAGAAACTGGATACATAAGTAAGGCCACCAGGTAGGGACTTTTGAAAATAGTTTTAATTATCTTTTCTCCTCCTTTTCTTCTTCCAAAAATGAACTTATTCTCTGCAAATTTTGCATCTGTTTACATAATTGTTCCACTGCATATCCAAATATAGCTCTGGGCAATATAAGATGAATTAGCACTCAACTCACCTGCATAGGTTGCATATTTTGCTAAGTGATGTGTAGAAATGACATATGGATTATAATCATTATTATATAACATTAAGAATTTTGGTAATTATTATTGTTGTTGTTGTTGTTAATTGCGAAGTCGTGTCCGACCCATCGCGACCCCATGGACAACGTTCCTCCAGGTCTTCCTGTCCTCTACCATCTTCTGGAGTCCATTTAAGTTCACGCCTACTGCTTCAGTGACTCCATCCAGCCACCTCATTCTCTGTCGTCCCATTCTTCTATTGCCCTCAATCTTTCCCAGCATTAGGCCCTTCTCCAGTGAGTCCTTCCTTCTCATTAGGTGGCCAAAGTATTTGAGTTTCAACTTCAGGATCTGGCCTTCTAAAGAGCAGATCCTGAAGTTGAAACTCAAATACTTTGGCCAGGAAGGGATTGAAACTCTGTAGTATATTACAGTGGCACTGAAAAAAGTGATTTTCAACTGATCTTCATATCAGTTGATCAGAATTTGGCAACCAGCATTTATTTATGATGGTTGCAGAATCCTGGGGTAATGTGATCTCCATTTGTGACCTTCCAAGTTGGCTTCTGACAAGCAAAGACAATGGGGGAATCTGGATTTGCTTAATGATTGCACGATTCATATAAAAACTGCAATGCTCTCTACATGGGGCTCCCCTTGAGGAGCATCCGGAGGCTCCAGTTAGTCCAGAATGCGGCCGCGCGGGCGGTGTTGGGAGGGACTCGTCGCTCCCATATAACACCGCTTTTGCGTGAGCTGCACTGGCTGCCGGTAGCCTTCCGGGTGCGCTTCAAGGTGCTGGTTACCACATTTAAAGCGCTCCATGG